>NW_027101819.1:0-164594 GCF_035609145.1 Eleutherodactylus coqui
TAGTGAGTAGTCACCCTAAGGGGGAAACGGCGGCCTACAAAATCTGATTGGTCGCTGCTGCCACCATTTATGAAAAGGTCGCTCAGTTCTTCCATGGATAAGAATAAGGTAGGTACATAGGCAGGCAGGTAGGTTCAGTTTTTGTAGGTTGAGGAATGCTTATGGGCAAGGCCTTATGTCTGAACGCTGGCGCATGAAATGGCACAGAGGCCCGGCCCTGTGCATTCACTGATTATTGCCGTCAGCTGCTGTCTGCTTTCAAGCATGAATCAGGGGCTTGACACTTATCAACTGGCTTTGATTGTGGGTCACGCAGGTTGGTTGCAATGCCCTAGTATAAACGATACCTGGAACACAAGCCAGTCCTCAGGATGCATTCTAACTCAAGAGCACGATCACGTTGTGCCTGACCAATGTTTCCATCTTGGGTAGTAGCACAGTCCTAAGCGATATGGAGTGGAGTTGGCATATGAGCTGGTCTGTGGTTTTGCTTCCAACAGTTTCTACCGCATGCAGATGCTCAGTGGATACAATGTTGCGCGCTGGGGAAAACCCCAGGAATAATCCACAGCAGGCAGGCAAGCAAAGTATAAATAAGGGGGGGATTGGTTAGCTGCCTGCAACTCTTGCTTGTACCCGAATAAGGTTTTGCCTGCAACGCGGCCTTGTACTGCTTGAGGCGACGTGACATTCATGCACAAGGCACAGGTGCTGACAGGTTTCTGCGGGCACCCACAGTGCAGCGTTGCATTCTTGAAACCGTTGCTTGACCCTTTCCCTAAAATCAGGAAGATTCGCTTACACCTCTTATGGCTTATAATAGCCGTCTCCTGGATAACAATAGCAATACTGAGAAGAATGAAAATAAAACGCATCATAGGCTGAAGAAATTAAACCGCTCGGCACGTCTTTTCTTCAGCCTTACATGACTATATATCTATATATGTATACATCCATATATTTGGGTAGAAATCCATAAAAATATATATCGATATATATTTATATAGATATTTATCTATACACAGAAACAGACAGATAGATAGATAGATAGATAGATAGATAGATAGATAGATAGATAGATAGATAGATAGATAGATTGATAGAAAGACTGTATGCAATAACCCTGGATGTCTGACAGTTGAAGCAGACTGGTGATGTCATTAAGGCTCTATTATGACACGTACAGCTTGGAACCATAACTACTACAGCCCGGCAGCCATTTATAGCCAGTCTCCATTGGAGATGGAAGTGGGCAGAAATGTACTGGCCTATCTTCCCAAGACGCCACAGCAGCCGGACAAATTGTATGTTCGACAGAATGGCTGTTTTATTCAGCCCATAAGGGTGACTACCCACTACAGGTTTTTTTTTTTCACTGCGAAATTCGTAGCAGTTTTTTTTCTGCAGGGGTCTATGGGAATTGTAATGTTAAAATCGAAATCACGCAAATTCGCAATTTACCGCGAAATCGCGATTTTAACATTACAAGTCCCATAGACTCCTGCAGAAAAAAAACCGCTGCGAATTTCGCAGTGAAAAAAAACTGTAGTGGGTAGTCATCCTAAGGGGGAAACGGCGGCCTACAAAATCTGATTGGTCGCTGCTGCCACCATTTATGAAAAGTCGGCTCAGTTCTTCCATGGATAAGAATAAGGTCGGTACATAGGCAGGCAGGTAGGTTCAGTTTTTGTAGGTTGAGGAATGCTTATGGGCAAGGCCTTATGTCTGAACGCTGGCGCATGAAATGGCAGAGAGGCCCGGCCCTGTGCATTCACTGATTATTGCCGTCAGCTGCTGTCTGCTTTCAAGCATGAATCAGGGGCTTCACACTTATCAACTGGCTTTGATTGTGGGTCACGCAGGTTGGTTGCAATGCCCTAGTATAAACGATACCTGGAACACAAGCCAGTCCTCAGGATGCATTCTAACTCAAGAGTACGATCACGTTGTGCCTGACCAATGTTTCCATCTTGGGTAATAGCACAGTCCTAAGCGATATGGAGTGGAGTTGGCATATGAGCTGGTCTGTGGTTTTGCTTCCAACAGTTTCTACCGCACGCAGATGCTCGGTGGATACAATGTTGCGCGCTGGGGAAAACCCCAGGAATAATCCACAGCAGGCAGGCAAGCAAAGTATAAATAAGGGGGGGATTGGTTAGCTGCCTGCAACTCTTGCTTGTACCCGAATAAGGTTTTGCCTGCAACGCGGCCTTGTACTGCTTGAGGCGACGTGACATTCATGCACAAGGCACAGGTGCTGGCAGGTTTCTGCGGGCACCCACAGTGCAGCGTTGCATTCTTGAAACCGTTGCTTGACCCTTTCCCTAAAATCAGGAAGATTCGCTTACCACCTCTTATGGCTTATAATAGCCGTCTCCTGGGATAACAATAGCAATACTGAGAAGAATGAAAATAAAACGCATCATAGGCTGAAGAAATTAAACGCTCGGCACGTCTTTTCTTCAGCCTTACATGACTATATATCTATATATGTATACATCCATATATTTGGGTAGAAATCCATAAAAATATATATCGATATATATTTATATAGATATTTATCTATACACAGAAACAGACAGATAGATAGATAGATAGATAGATAGATAGATAGATAGATAGATAGATAGATAGATAGATAGATAGATAGATAGATTGATAGAAAGACTGTATGCAATAACCCTGGATGTCTGACAGTTGAAGCAGACTGGTGATGTCATAAGGCTCTATTATGACACGTACAGCTTGGAACCATAACTACTACAGCCCGGCAGCCATTTATAGCCAGTCTCCATTGGAGATGGAAGTGGGCAGAAATGTACTGGCCTATCTTCCCAAGACGCCACAGCAGCCGGACAAATTGTATGTTCGACAGAATGGCTGTTTTATTCAGCCCATAAGGGTGACTACCCACTACAGGTTTTTTTTTCACTGCGAAATTCGTAGCAGTTTTTTTTCTGCAGGGGTCTATGGGACTTGTAATGTTAAAATCGAAATCACGCAAAATCGCAATTTACCGCAAAATCGCGATTTTAACATTACAAGTCCCATAGACCCCTGCAGAAAAAAAAAAAAGCTGCGAATTTCGCAGTGAAAAAAAACTGTAGTGAGTAGTCACCCTAAGGGGGAAACGGCGGCCTACAAAATCTGATTGGTCGCTGCTGCCACCATTTATGAAAAGGTCGGCTCAGTTCTTCCATGGATAAGAATAAGGTAGGTACATAGGCAGGCAGGTAGGTTCAGTTTTTGTAGGTTGAGGAATGCTTATGGGCAAGGCCTTATGTCTGAACGCTGGCGCATGAAATGGCACAGAGGCCCGGCCCTGTGCATTCACTGATTATTGCCGTCAGCTGCTGTCTGCTTTCAAGCATGAATCAGGGGCTTGACACTTATCAACTGGCTTTGATTGTGGGTCACGCAGGTTGGTTGCAATGCCCTAGTATAAACGATACCTGGAACACAAGCCAGTCCTCAGGATGCATTCTAACTCAAGAGCACGATCACGTTGTGCCTGACCAATGTTTCCATCTTGGTAGTAGCACAGTCCTAAGCGATATGGAGTGGAGTTGGCATATGAGCTGGTCTGTGGTTTTGCTTCCAACAGTTTCTACCGCATGCAGATGCTCAGTGGATACAATGTTGCGCGCTGGGGAAAACCCCAGGAATAATCCACAGCAGGCAGGCAAGCAAAGTATAAATAAGGGGGGGATTGGTTAGCTGCCTGCAACTCTTGCTTGTACCCGAATAAGGTTTTGCCTGCAACGCGGCCTTGTACTGCTTGAGGCGACGTGACATTCATGCACAAGGCAACAGGTGCTGACAGGTTTCTGCGGGCACCCACAGTGCAGCGTTGCATTCTTGAAACCGTTGCTTGACCCTTTCCCTAAAATCAGGAAGATTCGCTTACACCTCTTATGGCTTATAATAGCCGTCTCCTGGGATAACAATAGCAATACTGAGAAGAATGAAAATAAAACGCATCATAGGCTGAAGAAATTAACGCTCGGCACGTCTTTTCTTCAGCCTTACATGACTATATATCTATATATGTATACATCCATATATTTGGGTAGAAATCCATAAAAATATATATCGATATATATTTATATAGATATTTATCTATACACAGAAACAGACAGATAGATAGATAGATAGATAGATAGATAGATAGATAGATAGATAGATAGATAGATAGATAGATAGATAGATAGATTGATAGAAAGACTGTATGCAATAACCCTGGATGTCTGACAGTTGAAGCAGACTGGTGATGTCATTAAGGCTCTATTATGACACGTACAGCTTGGAACCATAACTACTACAGCCGGCAGCCATTTATAGCCAGTCTCCATTGGAGATGGAAGTGGGCAGAAATGTACTGGCCTATCTTCCCAAGACGCCACAGCAGCCGGACAAATTGTATGTTCGACAGAATGGCTGTTTTATTCAGCCCATAAGGGTGACTACCCACTACAGGTTTTTTTTTTTCACTGCGAAATTCGTAGCAGTTTTTTTTCTGCAGGGGTCTATGGGAATTGTAATGTTAAAATCGAAATCACGCAAATTCGCAATTTACCGCGAAATCGCGATTTTAACATTACAAGTCCCATAGACTCCTGCAGAAAAAAAAACCGCTGCGAATTTCGCAGTGAAAAAAAACTGTAGTGGGTAGTCATCCTAAGGGGGAAACGGCGGCCTACAAAATCTGATTGGTCGCTGCTGCCACCATTTATGAAAAGGTCGGCTCAGTTCTTCCATGGATAAGAATAAGGTCGGTACATAGGCAGGCAGGTAGGTTCAGTTTTTGTAGGTTGAGGAATGCTTATGGGCAAGGCCTTATGTCTGAACGCTGGCGCATGAAATGGCAGAGAGGCCCGGCCCTGTGCATTCACTGATTATTGCCGTCAGCTGCTGTCTGCTTTCAAGCATGAATCAGGGGCTTCACACTTATCAACTGGCTTTGATTGTGGGTCACGCAGGTTGGTTGCAATGCCCTAGTATAAACGATACCTGGAACACAAGCCAGTCCTCAGGATGCATTCTAACTCAAGAGTACGATCACGTTGTGCCTGACCAATGTTTCCATCTTGGGTAATAGCACAGTCCTAAGCGATATGGAGTGGAGTTGGCATATGAGCTGGTCTGTGGTTTTGCTTCCAACAGTTTCTACCGCACGCAGATGCTCGGTGGATACAATGTTGCGCGCTGGGGAAAACCCCAGGAATAATCCACAGCAGGCAGGCAAGCAAAGTATAAATAAGGGGGGGATTGGTTAGCTGCCTGCAACTCTTGCTTGTACCCGAATAAGGTTTTGCCTGCAACGCGGCCTTGTACTGCTTGAGGCGACGTGACATTCATGCACAAGGCACAGGTGCTGGCAGGTTTCTGCGGGCACCCACAGTGCAGCGTTGCATTCTTGAAACCGTTGCTTGACCCTTTCCCTAAAATCAGGAAGATTCGCTTACACCTCTTATGGCTTATAATAGCCGTCTCCTGGGATAACAATAGCAATACTGAGAAGAATGAAAATAAAACGCATCATAGGCTGAAGAAATTAAACGCTCGGCACGTCTTTTCTTCAGCCTTACATGACTATATATCTATATATGTATACATCCATATATTTGGGTAGAAATCCATAAAAATATATATCGATATATATTTATATAGATATTTATCTATACACAGAAACAGACAGATAGATAGATAGATAGATAGATAGATGATAGATAGATAGATAGATAGATAGATAGATAGATAGATAGATAGATTGATAGAAAGACTGTATGCAATAACCCTGGATGTCTGACAGTTGAAGCAGACTGGTGATGTCATTAAGGCTCTATTATGACACGTACAGCTTGGAACCATAACTACTACAGCCCGGCAGCCATTTATAGCCAGTCTCCATTGGAGATGGAAGTGGGCAGAAATGTACTGGCCTATCTTCCCAAGACGCCACAGCAGCCGGACAAATTGTATGTTCGACAGAATGGCTGTTTTATTCAGCCCATAAGGGTGACTACCCACTACAGGTTTTTTTTTCACTGCGAAATTCGTAGCAGTTTTTTTTCTGCAGGGGTCTATGGGACTTGTAATGTTAAAATCGAAATCACGCAAAATCGCAATTTACCGCAAAATCGCGATTTTAACATTACAAGTCCCATAGACCCCTGCAGAAAAAAAAAAAAGCTGCGAATTTCGCAGTGAAAAAAAACTGTAGTGAGTAGTCACCCTAAGGGGGAAACGGCGCCTACAAAATCTGATTGGTCGCTGCTGCCACCATTTATGAAAAGGTCGGCTCAGTTCTTCCATGGATAAGAATAAGGTAGGTACATAGGCAGGCAGGTAGGTTCAGTTTTTGTAGGTTGAGGAATGCTTATGGGCAAGGCCTTATGTCTGAACGCTGGCGCATGAAATGGCACAGAGGCCCGGCCCTGTGCATTCACTGATTATTGCCGTCAGCTGCTGTCTGCTTTCAAGCATGAATCAGGGGCTTGACACTTATCAACTGGCTTTGATTGTGGGTCACGCAGGTTGGTTGCAATGCCCTAGTATAAACGATACCTGGAACACAAGCCAGTCCTCAGGATGCATTCTAACTCAAGAGTACGATCACGTTGTGCCTGACCAATGTTTCCATCTTGGTAATAGCACAGTCCTAAGCGATATGGAGTGGAGTTGGCATATGAGCTGGTCTGTGGTTTTGCTTCCAACAGTTTCTACCGCACGCAGATGCTCGGTGGATACAATGTTGCGCGCTGGGGAAAACCCCAGGAATAATCCACAGCAGGCAGGCAAGCAAAGTATAAATAAGGGGGGGATTGGTTAGCTGCCTGCAACTCTTGCTTGTACCCGAATAAGGTTTTGCCTGCAACGCGGCCTTGTACTGCTTGAGGCGACGTGACATTCATGCACAAGGCACAGGTGCTGGCAGGTTTCTGCGGGCACCCACAGTGCAGCGTTGCATTCTTGAAACCGTTGCTTGACCCTTTCCCTAAAATCAGGAAGATTCGCTTACACCTCTTATGGCTTATAATAGCCGTCTCCTGGGATAACAATAGCAATACTGAGAAGAATGAAAATAAAACGCATCATAGGCTGAAGAAATTAAACGCTCGGCACGTCTTTTCTTCAGCCTTACATGACTATATATCTATATATGTATACATCCATATATTTGGGTAGAAATCCATAAAAATATATATCGATATATATTTATATAGATATTTATCTATACACAGAAACAGACAGATAGATAGATAGATAGATAGATAGATAGATAGATAGATAGATAGATAGATAGATAGATAGATAGATAGATAGATAGATAGATTGATAGAAAGACTGTATGCAATAACCCTGGATGTCTGACAGTTGAAGCAGACTGGTGATGTCATTAAGGCTCTATTATGACACGTACAGCTTGGAACCATAACTACTACAGCCCGGCAGCCATTTATAGCCAGTCTCCATTGGAGATGGAAGTGGGCAGAAATGTACTGGCCTATCTTCCCAAGACGCCACAGCAGCCGGACAAATTGTATGTTCGACAGAATGGCTGTTTTATTCAGCCCATAAGGGTGACTACCCACTACAGGTTTTTTTTTCACTGCGAAATTCGTAGCAGTTTTTTTTCTGCAGGGGTCTATGGGACTTGTAATGTTAAAATCGAAATCACGCAAAATCGCAATTTACCGCAAAATCGCGATTTTAACATTACAAGTCCCATAGACCCCTGCAGAAAAAAAAAAAAGCTGCGAATTTCGCAGTGAAAAAAAACTGTAGTGAGTAGTCACCCTAAGGGGGAAACGGCGGCCTACAAAATCTGATTGGTCGCTGCTGCCACCATTTATGAAAAGGTCGGCTCAGTTCTTCCATGGATAAGAATAAGGTAGGTACATAGGCAGGCAGGTAGGTTCAGTTTTTGTAGGTTGAGGAATGCTTATGGGCAAGGCCTTATGTCTGAACGCTGGCGCATGAAATGGCACAGAGGCCCGGCCCTGTGCATTCACTGATTATTGCCGTCAGCTGCTGTCTGCTTTCAAGCATGAATCAGGGGCTTGACACTTATCAACTGGCTTTGATTGTGGGTCACGCAGGTTGGTTGCAATGCCCTAGTATAAACGATACCTGGAACACAAGCCAGTCCTCAGGATGCATTCTAACTCAAGAGCACGATCACGTTGTGCCTGACCAATGTTTCCATCTTGGGTAGTAGCACAGTCCTAAGCGATATGGAGTGGAGTTGGCATATGAGCTGGTCTGTGGTTTTGCTTCCAACAGTTTCTACCGCATGCAGATGCTCAGTGGATACAATGTTGCGCGCTGGGGAAAACCCCAGGAATAATCCACAGCAGGCAGGCAAGCAAAGTATAAATAAGGGGGGGATTGGTTAGCTGCCTGCAACTCTTGCTTGTACCCGAATAAGGTTTTGCCTGCAACGCGGCCTTGTACTGCTTGAGGCGACGTGACATTCATGCACAAGGCACAGGTGCTGACAGGTTTCTGCGGGCACCCACAGTGCAGCGTTGCATTCTTGAAACCGTTGCTTGACCCTTTCCCTAAAATCAGGAAGATTCGCTTACACCTCTTATGGCTTATAATAGCCGTCTCCTGGGATAACAATAGCAATACTGAGAAGAATGAAAATAAAACGCATCATAGGCTGAAGAAATTAAACGCTCGGCACGTCTTTTCTTCAGCCTTACATGACTATATATCTATATATGTATACATCCATATATTTGGGTAGAAATCCATAAAAATATATATCGATATATATTTATATAGATATTTATCTATACACAGAAACAGACAGATAGATAGATAGATAGATAGATAGATAGATAGATAGATAGATAGATAGATAGATAGATAGATAGATAGATAGATAGATAGATAGATAGATAGATTGATAGAAAGACTGTATGCAATAACCCTGGATGTCTGACAGTTGAAGCAGACTGGTGATGTCATTAAGGCTCTATTATGACACGTACAGCTTGGAACCATAACTACTACAGCCCGGCAGCCATTTATAGCCAGTCTCCATTGGAGATGGAAGTGGGCAGAAATGTACTGGCCTATCTTCCCAAGACGCCACAGCAGCCGGACAAATTGTATGTTCGACAGAATGGCTGTTTTATTCAGCCCATAAGGGTGACTACCCACTACAGGTTTTTTTTTTTCACTGCGAAATTCGTAGCAGTTTTTTTTCTGCAGGGGTCTATGGGAATTGTAATGTTAAAATCGAAATCACGCAAATTCGCAATTTACCGCGAAATCGCGATTTTAACATTACAAGTCCCATAGACTCCTGCAGAAAAAAAACCGCTGCGAATTTCGCAGTGAAAAAAAACTGTAGTGGGTAGTCATCCTAAGGGGGAAACGGCGGCCTACAAAATCTGATTGGTCGCTGCTGCCACCATTTATGAAAAGGTCGGCTCAGTTCTTCCATGGATAAGAATAAGGTCGGTACATAGGCAGGCAGGTAGGTTCAGTTTTTGTAGGTTGAGGAATGCTTATGGGCAAGGCCTTATGTCTGAACGCTGGCGCATGAAATGGCAGAGAGGCCCGGCCCTGTGCATTCACTGATTATTGCCGTCAGCTGCTGTCTGCTTTCAAGCATGAATCAGGGGCTTCACACTTATCAACTGGCTTTGATTGTGGGTCACGCAGGTTGGTTGCAATGCCCTAGTATAAACGATACCTGGAACACAAGCCAGTCCTCAGGATGCATTCTAACTCAAGAGTACGATCACGTTGTGCCTGACCAATGTTTCCATCTTGGGTAATAGCACAGTCCTAAGCGATATGGAGTGGAGTTGGCATATGAGCTGGTCTGTGGTTTTGCTTCCAACAGTTTCTACCGCACGCAGATGCTCGGTGGATACAATGTTGCGCGCTGGGGAAAACCCCAGGAATAATCCACAGCAGGCAGGCAAGCAAAGTATAAATAAGGGGGGGATTGGTTAGCTGCCTGCAACTCTTGCTTGTACCCGAATAAGGTTTTGCCTGCAACGCGGCCTTGTACTGCTTGAGGCGACGTGACATTCATGCACAAGGCACAGGTGCTGGCAGGTTTCTGCGGGCACCCACAGTGCAGCGTTGCATTCTTGAAACCGTTGCTTGACCCTTTCCCTAAAATCAGGAAGATTCGCTTACACCTCTTATGGCTTATAATAGCCGTCTCCTGGGATAACAATAGCAATACTGAGAAGAATGAAAATAAAACGCATCATAGGCTGAAGAAATTAAACGCTCGGCACGTCTTTTCTTCAGCCTTACATGACTATATATCTATATATGTATACATCCATATATTTGGGTAGAAATCCATAAAAATATATATCGATATATATTTATATAGATATTTATCTATACACAGAAACAGACAGATAGATAGATAGATAGATAGATAGATAGATAGATAGATAGATAGATAGATTGATAGAAAGACTGTATGCAATAACCCTGGATGTCTGACAGTTGAAGCAGACTGGTGATGTCATTAAGGCTCTATTATGACACGTACAGCTTGGAACCATAACTACTACAGCCCGGCAGCCATTTATAGCCAGTCTCCATTGGAGATGGAAGTGGGCAGAAATGTACTGGCCTATCTTCCCAAGACGCCACAGCAGCCGGACAAATTGTATGTTCGACAGAATGGCTGTTTTATTCAGCCCATAAGGGTGACTACCCACTACAGGTTTTTTTTTCACTGCGAAATTCGTAGCAGTTTTTTTTCTGCAGGGGTCTATGGGACTTGTAATGTTAAAATCGAAATCACGCAAAATCGCAATTTACCGCAAAATCGCGATTTTAACATTACAAGTCCCATAGACCCCTGCAGAAAAAAAAAAAAGCTGCGAATTTCGCAGTGAAAAAAAACTGTAGTGAGTAGTCACCCTAAGGGGGAAACGGCGGCCTACAAAATCTGATTGGTCGCTGCTGCCACCATTTATGAAAAGGTCGGCTCAGTTCTTCCATGGATAAGAATAAGGTAGGTACATAGGCAGGCAGGTAGGTTCAGTTTTTGTAGGTTGAGGAATGCTTATGGGCAAGGCCTTATGTCTGAACGCTGGCGCATGAAATGGCACAGAGGCCCGGCCCTGTGCATTCACTGATTATTGCCGTCAGCTGCTGTCTGCTTTCAAGCATGAATCAGGGGCTTGACACTTATCAACTGGCTTTGATTGTGGGTCACGCAGGTTGGTTGCAATGCCCTAGTATAAACGATACCTGGAACACAAGCCAGTCCTCAGGATGCATTCTAACTCAAGAGCACGATCACGTTGTGCCTGACCAATGTTTCCATCTTGGGTAGTAGCACAGTCCTAAGCGATATGGAGTGGAGTTGGCATATGAGCTGGTCTGTGGTTTTGCTTCCAACAGTTTCTACCGCATGCAGATGCTCAGTGGATACAATGTTGCGCGCTGGGGAAAACCCCAGGAATAATCCACAGCAGGCAGGCAAGCAAAGTATAAATAAGGGGGGGATTGGTTAGCTGCCTGCAACTCTTGCTTGTACCCGAATAAGGTTTTGCCTGCAACGCGGCCTTGTACTGCTTGAGGCGACGTGACATTCATGCACAAGGCACAGGTGCTGACAGGTTTCTGCGGGCACCCACAGTGCAGCGTTGCATTCTTGAAACCGTTGCTTGACCCTTTCCCTAAAATCAGGAAGATTCGCTTACACCTCTTATGGCTTATAATAGCCGTCTCCTGGGATAACAATAGCAATACTGAGAAGAATGAAAATAAAACGCATCATAGGCTGAAGAAATTAAACGCTCGGCACGTCTTTTCTTCAGCCTTACATGACTATATATCTATATATGTATACATCCATATATTTGGGTAGAAATCCATAAAAATATATATCGATATATATTTATATAGATATTTATCTATACACAGAAACAGACAGATAGATAGATAGATAGATAGATAGATAGATAGATAGATAGATAGATAGATAGATAGATAGATAGATAGATAGATAGATTGATAGAAAGACTGTATGCAATAACCCTGGATGTCTGACAGTTGAAGCAGACTGGTGATGTCATTAAGGCTCTATTATGACACGTACAGCTTGGAACCATAACTACTACAGCCCGGCAGCCATTTATAGCCAGTCTCCATTGGAGATGGAAGTGGGCAGAAATGTACTGGCCTATCTTCCCAAGACGCCACAGCAGCCGGACAAATTGTATGTTCGACAGAATGGCTGTTTTATTCAGCCCATAAGGGTGACTACCCACTACAGGTTTTTTTTTTTCACTGCGAAATTCGTAGCAGTTTTTTTTCTGCAGGGGTCTATGGGAATTGTAATGTTAAAATCGAAATCACGCAAATTCGCAATTTACCGCGAAATCGCGATTTTAACATTACAAGTCCCATAGACTCCTGCAGAAAAAAAACCGCTGCGAATTTCGCAGTGAAAAAAAACTGTAGTGGGTAGTCATCCTAAGGGGGAAACGGCGGCCTACAAAATCTGATTGGTCGCTGCTGCCACCATTTATGAAAAGGTCGGCTCAGTTCTTCCATGGATAAGAATAAGGTCGGTACATAGGCAGGCAGGTAGGTTCAGTTTTTGTAGGTTGAGGAATGCTTATGGGCAAGGCCTTATGTCTGAACGCTGGCGCATGAAATGGCAGAGAGGCCCGGCCCTGTGCATTCACTGATTATTGCCGTCAGCTGCTGTCTGCTTTCAAGCATGAATCAGGGGCTTCACACTTATCAACTGGCTTTGATTGTGGGTCACGCAGGTTGGTTGCAATGCCCTAGTATAAACGATACCTGGAACACAAGCCAGTCCTCAGGATGCATTCTAACTCAAGAGTACGATCACGTTGTGCCTGACCAATGTTTCCATCTTGGGTAATAGCACAGTCCTAAGCGATATGGAGTGGAGTTGGCATATGAGCTGGTCTGTGGTTTTGCTTCCAACAGTTTCTACCGCACGCAGATGCTCGGTGGATACAATGTTGCGCGCTGGGGAAAACCCCAGGAATAATCCACAGCAGGCAGGCAAGCAAAGTATAAATAAGGGGGGGATTGGTTAGCTGCCTGCAACTCTTGCTTGTACCCGAATAAGGTTTTGCCTGCAACGCGGCCTTGTACTGCTTGAGGCGACGTGACATTCATGCACAAGGCACAGGTGCTGGCAGGTTTCTGCGGGCACCCACAGTGCAGCGTTGCATTCTTGAAACCGTTGCTTGACCCTTTCCCTAAAATCAGGAAGATTCGCTTACACCTCTTATGGCTTATAATAGCCGTCTCCTGGGATAACAATAGCAATACTGAGAAGAATGAAAATAAAACGCATCATAGGCTGAAGAAATTAAACGCTCGGCACGTCTTTTCTTCAGCCTTACATGACTATATATCTATATATGTATACATCCATATATTTGGGTAGAAATCCATAAAAATATATATCGATATATATTTATATAGATATTTATCTATACACAGAAACAGACAGATAGATAGATAGATAGATAGATAGATAGATAGATAGATAGATAGATAGATAGATAGATAGATAGATAGATAGATAGATTGATAGAAAGACTGTATGCAATAACCCTGGATGTCTGACAGTTGAAGCAGACTGGTGATGTCATTAAGGCTCTATTATGACACGTACAGCTTGGAACCATAACTACTACAGCCCGGCAGCCATTTATAGCCAGTCTCCATTGGAGATGGAAGTGGGCAGAAATGTACTGGCCTATCTTCCCAAGACGCCACAGCAGCCGGACAAATTGTATGTTCGACAGAATGGCTGTTTTATTCAGCCCATAAGGGTGACTACCCACTACAGGTTTTTTTTTCACTGCGAAATTCGTAGCAGTTTTTTTTCTGCAGGGGTCTATGGGACTTGTAATGTTAAAATCGAAATCACGCAAAATCGCAATTTACCGCAAAATCGCGATTTTAACATTACAAGTCCCATAGACCCCTGCAGAAAAAAAAAAAAGCTGCGAATTTCGCAGTGAAAAAAAACTGTAGTGAGTAGTCACCCTAAGGGGGAAACGGCGGCCTACAAAATCTGATTGGTCGCTGCTGCCACCATTTATGAAAAGGTCGGCTCAGTTCTTCCATGGATAAGAATAAGGTAGGTACATAGGCAGGCAGGTAGGTTCAGTTTTTGTAGGTTGAGGAATGCTTATGGGCAAGGCCTTATGTCTGAACGCTGGCGCATGAAATGGCACAGAGGCCCGGCCCTGTGCATTCACTGATTATTGCCGTCAGCTGCTGTCTGCTTTCAAGCATGAATCAGGGGCTTGACACTTATCAACTGGCTTTGATTGTGGGTCACGCAGGTTGGTTGCAATGCCCTAGTATAAACGATACCTGGAACACAAGCCAGTCCTCAGGATGCATTCTAACTCAAGAGCACGATCACGTTGTGCCTGACCAATGTTTCCATCTTGGGTAGTAGCACAGTCCTAAGCGATATGGAGTGGAGTTGGCATATGAGCTGGTCTGTGGTTTTGCTTCCAACAGTTTCTACCGCATGCAGATGCTCAGTGGATACAATGTTGCGCGCTGGGGAAAACCCCAGGAATAATCCACAGCAGGCAGGCAAGCAAAGTATAAATAAGGGGGGGATTGGTTAGCTGCCTGCAACTCTTGCTTGTACCCGAATAAGGTTTTGCCTGCAACGCGGCCTTGTACTGCTTGAGGCGACGTGACATTCATGCACAAGGCACAGGTGCTGACAGGTTTCTGCGGGCACCCACAGTGCAGCGTTGCATTCTTGAAACCGTTGCTTGACCCTTTCCCTAAAATCAGGAAGATTCGCTTACACCTCTTATGGCTTATAATAGCCGTCTCCTGGGATAACAATAGCAATACTGAGAAGAATGAAAATAAAACGCATCATAGGCTGAAGAAATTAAACGCTCGGCACGTCTTTTCTTCAGCCTTACATGACTATATATCTATATATGTATACATCCATATATTTGGGTAGAAATCCATAAAAATATATATCGATATATATTTATATAGATATTTATCTATACACAGAAACAGACAGATAGATAGATAGATAGATAGATAGATAGATAGATAGATAGATAGATAGATAGATAGATAGATTGATAGAAAGACTGTATGCAATAACCCTGGATGTCTGACAGTTGAAGCAGACTGGTGATGTCATTAAGGCTCTATTATGACACGTACAGCTTGGAACCATAACTACTACAGCCCGGCAGCCATTTATAGCCAGTCTCCATTGGAGATGGAAGTGGGCAGAAATGTACTGGCCTATCTTCCCAAGACGCCACAGCAGCCGGACAAATTGTATGTTCGACAGAATGGCTGTTTTATTCAGCCCATAAGGGTGACTACCCACTACAGGTTTTTTTTTTTCACTGCGAAATTCGTAGCAGTTTTTTTTCTGCAGGGGTCTATGGGAATTGTAATGTTAAAATCGAAATCACGCAAATTCGCAATTTACCGCGAAATCGCGATTTTAACATTACAAGTCCCATAGACTCCTGCAGAAAAAAAACCGCTGCGAATTTCGCAGTGAAAAAAAACTGTAGTGGGTAGTCATCCTAAGGGGGAAACGGCGGCCTACAAAATCTGATTGGTCGCTGCTGCCACCATTTATGAAAAGGTCGGCTCAGTTCTTCCATGGATAAGAATAAGGTCGGTACATAGGCAGGCAGGTAGGTTCAGTTTTTGTAGGTTGAGGAATGCTTATGGGCAAGGCCTTATGTCTGAACGCTGGCGCATGAAATGGCAGAGAGGCCCGGCCCTGTGCATTCACTGATTATTGCCGTCAGCTGCTGTCTGCTTTCAAGCATGAATCAGGGGCTTCACACTTATCAACTGGCTTTGATTGTGGGTCACGCAGGTTGGTTGCAATGCCCTAGTATAAACGATACCTGGAACACAAGCCAGTCCTCAGGATGCATTCTAACTCAAGAGTACGATCACGTTGTGCCTGACCAATGTTTCCATCTTGGGTAATAGCACAGTCCTAAGCGATATGGAGTGGAGTTGGCATATGAGCTGGTCTGTGGTTTTGCTTCCAACAGTTTCTACCGCACGCAGATGCTCGGTGGATACAATGTTGCGCGCTGGGGAAAACCCCAGGAATAATCCACAGCAGGCAGGCAAGCAAAGTATAAATAAGGGGGGGATTGGTTAGCTGCCTGCAACTCTTGCTTGTACCCGAATAAGGTTTTGCCTGCAACGCGGCCTTGTACTGCTTGAGGCGACGTGACATTCATGCACAAGGCACAGGTGCTGGCAGGTTTCTGCGGGCACCCACAGTGCAGCGTTGCATTCTTGAAACCGTTGCTTGACCCTTTCCCTAAAATCAGGAAGATTCGCTTACACCTCTTATGGCTTATAATAGCCGTCTCCTGGGATAACAATAGCAATACTGAGAAGAATGAAAATAAAACGCATCATAGGCTGAAGAAATTAAACGCTCGGCACGTCTTTTCTTCAGCCTTACATGACTATATATCTATATATGTATACATCCATATATTTGGGTAGAAATCCATAAAAATATATATCGATATATATTTATATAGATATTTATCTATACACAGAAACAGACAGATAGATAGATAGATAGATAGATAGATAGATAGATAGATAGATAGATAGATAGATAGATAGATAGATAGATAGATTGATAGAAAGACTGTATGCAATAACCCTGGATGTCTGACAGTTGAAGCAGACTGGTGATGTCATTAAGGCTCTATTATGACACGTACAGCTTGGAACCATAACTACTACAGCCCGGCAGCCATTTATAGCCAGTCTCCATTGGAGATGGAAGTGGGCAGAAATGTACTGGCCTATCTTCCCAAGACGCCACAGCAGCCGGACAAATTGTATGTTCGACAGAATGGCTGTTTTATTCAGCCCATAAGGGTGACTACCCACTACAGGTTTTTTTTTCACTGCGAAATTCGTAGCAGTTTTTTTTCTGCAGGGGTCTATGGGACTTGTAATGTTAAAATCGAAATCACGCAAAATCGCAATTTACCGCAAAATCGCGATTTTAACATTACAAGTCCCATAGACCCCTGCAGAAAAAAAAAAAAGCTGCGAATTTCGCAGTGAAAAAAAACTGTAGTGAGTAGTCACCCTAAGGGGGAAACGGCGGCCTACAAAATCTGATTGGTCGCTGCTGCCACCATTTATGAAAAGGTCGGCTCAGTTCTTCCATGGATAAGAATAAGGTAGGTACATAGGCAGGCAGGTAGGTTCAGTTTTTGTAGGTTGAGGAATGCTTATGGGCAAGGCCTTATGTCTGAACGCTGGCGCATGAAATGGCACAGAGGCCCGGCCCTGTGCATTCACTGATTATTGCCGTCAGCTGCTGTCTGCTTTCAAGCATGAATCAGGGGCTTGACACTTATCAACTGGCTTTGATTGTGGGTCACGCAGGTTGGTTGCAATGCCCTAGTATAAACGATACCTGGAACACAAGCCAGTCCTCAGGATGCATTCTAACTCAAGAGCACGATCACGTTGTGCCTGACCAATGTTTCCATCTTGGGTAGTAGCACAGTCCTAAGCGATATGGAGTGGAGTTGGCATATGAGCTGGTCTGTGGTTTTGCTTCCAACAGTTTCTACCGCATGCAGATGCTCAGTGGATACAATGTTGCGCGCTGGGGAAAACCCCAGGAATAATCCACAGCAGGCAGGCAAGCAAAGTATAAATAAGGGGGGGATTGGTTAGCTGCCTGCAACTCTTGCTTGTACCCGAATAAGGTTTTGCCTGCAACGCGGCCTTGTACTGCTTGAGGCGACGTGACATTCATGCACAAGGCACAGGTGCTGACAGGTTTCTGCGGGCACCCACAGTGCAGCGTTGCATTCTTGAAACCGTTGCTTGACCCTTTCCCTAAAATCAGGAAGATTCGCTTACACCTCTTATGGCTTATAATAGCCGTCTCCTGGGATAACAATAGCAATACTGAGAAGAATGAAAATAAAACGCATCATAGGCTGAAGAAATTAAACGCTCGGCACGTCTTTTCTTCAGCCTTACATGACTATATATCTATATATGTATACATCCATATATTTGGGAAGAAATCCATAAAAATATATATCGATATATATGTATTTCTATATATTTATATAGATATTTATCTATACACAGAAACAGATAGATAGATAGATAGATAGATAGATAGATAGATTGATAGAAAGACTGTATGCAATAACCCTGGATGTCTGACAGTTGAAGCTGACTGGTGATGTCATTAAGACTCTATTATGACACGTACAGCTTGGAAGCATAAATACTACAGCACGGCAGCCATTTATAGCCAGTCTCCATTGGAGATGGAAGTGGGCAGGAATGTACTGGCCTATCTTCCCAAGACGCCACAGCAGCCGGACAAATTGTATGTTCGACAGAATGGCTGTTTTATTCAGCCCATAAGGGTGACTACCCACTACAGGTTTTTTTTTTTTCACTGCGAAATTCGTAGCAGTTTTTTTTCTGCAGGG
Organism: Eleutherodactylus coqui; assembly: GCF_035609145.1. NCBI lineage: Eukaryota > Metazoa > Chordata > Amphibia > Anura > Eleutherodactylidae > Eleutherodactylus > Eleutherodactylus coqui. The sequence continues at coordinate 18,525 of NW_027101819.1, forward strand.
GTCTATGGGAATTGTAATGTTAAAATCGAAATCACGCAAATTCGCAATTTACCGCGAAATCGCGATTTTAACATTACAAGTCCCATAGACTCCTGCAGAAAAAAAACCGCTGCGAATTTCGCAGTGAAAAAAAACTGTAGTGGGTAGTCATCCTAAGGGGGAAACGGCGGCCTACAAAATCTGATTGGTCGCTGCTGCCACCATTTATGAAAAGGTCGGCTCAGTTCTTCCATGGATAAGAATAAGGTCGGTACATAGGCAGGCAGGTAGGTTCAGTTTTTGTAGGTTGAGGAATGCTTATGGGCAAGGCCATATGTCTGAACGCTGGCGCATGAAATGGCAGAGAGGCCCGGCCCTGTGCATTCACTGATTATTGCCGTCAGCTGCTGTCTGCTTTCAAGCATGAATCAGGGGCTTCACACTTATCAACTGGCTTTGATTGTGGGTCACGCAGGTTGGTTGCAATGCCCTAGTATAAACGATACCTGGAACACAAGCCAGTCCTCAGGATGCATTCTAACTCAAGAGCACGATCACGTTGTGCCTGACCAATGTTTCCATCTTGGGTAGTAGCACAGTCCTAAGCGATATGGAGTGGAGTTGGCATATGAGCTGGTCTGTGGTTTTGCTTCCAACAGTTTCTACCGCACGCAGATGCTCAGTGGATACAATGTTGCGCGCTGGGGAAAACCCCAGGAATAATCCACAGCAGGCAGGCAAGCAAAGTATAAATAAGGGGGGGATTGGTTAGCTGCCTGCAACTCTTGCTTGTACCCGAATAAGGTTTTGCCTGCAACGCGGCCTTGTACTGCTTGAGGCGACGTGACATTCATGCACAAGGCACAGGTGCTGACAGGTTTCTGCGGGCACCCACAGTGCAGCGTTGCATTCTTGAAACCGTTGCTTGACCCTTTCCCTAAAATCAGGAAGATTCGCTTACACCTCTTATGGCTTATAATAGCCGTCTCCTGGGATAACAATAGCAATACTGAGAAGAATGAAAATAAAACGCATCATAGGCTGAAGAAATTAAACGCTCGGCACGTCTTTTCTTCAGCCTTACATGACTATATATCTATATATGTATACATCCATATATTTGGGTAGAAATCCATAAAAATATATATCGATATATATTTATATAGATATTTATCTATACACAGAAACAGACAGATAGATAGATAGATAGATAGATAGATAGATAGATAGATAGATTGATAGAAAGACTGTATGCAATAACCCTGGATGTCTGACAGTTGAAGCAGACTGGTGATGTCATTAAGGCTCTATTATGACACGTACAGCTTGGAACCATAACTACTACAGCCCGGCAGCCATTTATAGCCAGTCTCCATTGGAGATGGAAGTGGGCAGAAATGTACTGGCCTATCTTCCCAAGACGCCACAGCAGCCGGACAAATTGTATGTTCGACAGAATGGCTGTTTTATTCAGCCCATAAGGGTGACTACCCACTACAGGTTTTTTTTTTTCACTGCGAAATTCGTAGCAGTTTTTTTTCTGCAGGGGTCTATGGGAATTGTAATGTTAAAATCGAAATCACGCAAATTCGCAATTTACCGCGAAATCGCGATTTTAACATTACAAGTCCCATAGACTCCTGCAGAAAAAAAAACGCTGCGAATTTCGCAGTGAAAAAAAACTGTAGTGGGTAGTCATCCTAAGGGGGAAACGGCGGCCTACAAAATCTGATTGGTCGCTGCTGCCACCATTTATGAAAAGGTCGGCTCAGTTCTTCCATGGATAAGAATAAGGTCGGTACATAGGCAGGCAGGTAGGTTCAGTTTTTGTAGGTTGAGGAATGCTTATGGGCAAGGCCTTATGTCTGAACGCTGGCGCATGAAATGGCAGAGAGGCCCGGCCCTGTGCATTCACTGATTATTGCCGTCAGCTGCTGTCTGCTTTCAAGCATGAATCAGGGGCTTCACACTTATCAACTGGCTTTGATTGTGGGTCACGCAGGTTGGTTGCAATGCCCTAGTATAAACGATACCTGGAACACAAGCCAGTCCTCAGGATGCATTCTAACTCAAGAGTACGATCACGTTGTGCCTGACCAATGTTTCCATCTTGGGTAATAGCACAGTCCTAAGCGATATGGAGTGGAGTTGGCATATGAGCTGGTCTGTGGTTTTGCTTCCAACAGTTTCTACCGCACGCAGATGCTCGGTGGATACAATGTTGCGCGCTGGGGAAAACCCCAGGAATAATCCACAGCAGGCAGGCAAGCAAAGTATAAATAAGGGGGGGATTGGTTAGCTGCCTGCAACTCTTGCTTGTACCCGAATAAGGTTTTGCCTGCAACGCGGCCTTGTACTGCTTGAGGCGACGTGACATTCATGCACAAGGCACAGGTGCTGGCAGGTTTCTGCGGGCACCCACAGTGCAGCGTTGCATTCTTGAAACCGTTGCTTGACCCTTTCCCTAAAATCAGGAAGATTCGCTTACACCTCTTATGGCTTATAATAGCCGTCTCCTGGGATAACAATAGCAATACTGAGAAGAATGAAAATAAAACGCATCATAGGCTGAAGAAATTAAACGCTCGGCACGTCTTTTCTTCAGCCTTACATGACTATATATCTATATATGTATACATCCATATATTTGGGTAGAAATCCATAAAAATATATATCGATATATATTTATATAGATATTTATCTATACACAGAAACAGACAGATAGATAGATAGATAGATAGATAGATAGATTGATAGAAAGACTGTATGCAATAACCCTGGATGTCTGACAGTTGAAGCAGACTGGTGATGTCATTAAGGCTCTATTATGACACGTACAGCTTGGAACCATAACTACTACAGCCCGGCAGCCATTTATAGCCAGTCTCCATTGGAGATGGAAGTGGGCAGAAATGTACTGGCCTATCTTCCCAAGACGCCACAGCAGCCGGACAAATTGTATGTTCGACAGAATGGCTGTTTTATTCAGCCCATAAGGGTGACTACCCACTACAGGTTTTTTTTTCACTGCGAAATTCGTAGCAGTTTTTTTTCTGCAGGGGTCTATGGGACTTGTAATGTTAAAATCGAAATCACGCAAAATCGCAATTTACCGCAAAATCGCGATTTTAACATTACAAGTCCCATAGACCCCTGCAGAAAAAAAAAAAAGCTGCGAATTTCGCAGTGAAAAAAAACTGTAGTGAGTAGTCACCCTAAGGGGGAAACGGCGGCCTACAAAATCTGATTGGTCGCTGCTGCCACCATTTATGAAAAGGTCGGCTCAGTTCTTCCATGGATAAGAATAAGGTAGGTACATAGGCAGGCAGGTAGGTTCAGTTTTTGTAGGTTGAGGAATGCTTATGGGCAAGGCCTTATGTCTGAACGCTGGCGCATGAAATGGCACAGAGGCCCGGCCCTGTGCATTCACTGATTATTGCCGTCAGCTGCTGTCTGCTTTCAAGCATGAATCAGGGGCTTGACACTTATCAACTGGCTTTGATTGTGGGTCACGCAGGTTGGTTGCAATGCCCTAGTATAAACGATACCTGGAACACAAGCCAGTCCTCAGGATGCATTCTAACTCAAGAGCACGATCACGTTGTGCCTGACCAATGTTTCCATCTTGGGTAGTAGCACAGTCCTAAGCGATATGGAGTGGAGTTGGCATATGAGCTGGTCTGTGGTTTTGCTTCCAACAGTTTCTACCGCACGCAGATGCTCAGTGGATACAATGTTGCGCGCTGGGGAAAACCCCAGGAATAATCCACAGCAGGCAGGCAAGCAAAGTATAAATAAGGGGGGGATTGGTTAGCTGCCTGCAACTCTTGCTTGTACCCGAATAAGGTTTTGCCTGCAACGCGGCCTTGTACTGCTTGAGGCGACGTGACATTCATGCACAAGGCACAGGTGCTGACAGGTTTCTGCGGGCACCCACAGTGCAGCGTTGCATTCTTGAAACCGTTGCTTGACCCTTTCCCTAAAATCAGGAAGATTCGCTTACACCTCTTATGGCTTATAATAGCCGTCTCCTGGGATAACAATAGCAATACTGAGAAGAATGAAAATAAAACGCATCATAGGCTGAAGAAATTAAACGCTCGGCACGTCTTTTCTTCAGCCTTACATGACTATATATCTATATATGTATACATCCATATATTTGGGTAGAAATCCATAAAAATATATATCGATATATATTTATATAGATATTTATCTATACACAGAAACAGACAGATAGATAGATAGATAGATAGATAGATAGATAGATAGATAGATAGATAGATTGATAGAAAGACTGTATGCAATAACCCTGGATGTCTGACAGTTGAAGCAGACTGGTGATGTCATTAAGGCTCTATTATGACACGTACAGCTTGGAACCATAACTACTACAGCCCGGCAGCCATTTATAGCCAGTCTCCATTGGAGATGGAAGTGGGCAGAAATGTACTGGCCTATCTTCCCAAGACGCCACAGCAGCCGGACAAATTGTATGTTCGACAGAATGGCTGTTTTATTCAGCCCATAAGGGTGACTACCCACTACAGGTTTTTTTTTTTCACTGCGAAATTCGTAGCAGTTTTTTTTCTGCAGGGGTCTATGGGAATTGTAATGTTAAAATCGAAATCACGCAAATTCGCAATTTACCGCGAAATCGCGATTTTAACATTACAAGTCCCATAGACTCCTGCAGAAAAAAAAACGCTGCGAATTTCGCAGTGAAAAAAAACTGTAGTGGGTAGTCATCCTAAGGGGGAAACGGCGGCCTACAAAATCTGATTGGTCGCTGCTGCCACCATTTATGAAAAGGTCGGCTCAGTTCTTCCATGGATAAGAATAAGGTCGGTACATAGGCAGGCAGGTAGGTTCAGTTTTTGTAGGTTGAGGAATGCTTATGGGCAAGGCCTTATGTCTGAACGCTGGCGCATGAAATGGCAGAGAGGCCCGGCCCTGTGCATTCACTGATTATTGCCGTCAGCTGCTGTCTGCTTTCAAGCATGAATCAGGGGCTTCACACTTATCAACTGGCTTTGATTGTGGGTCACGCAGGTTGGTTGCAATGCCCTAGTATAAACGATACCTGGAACACAAGCCAGTCCTCAGGATGCATTCTAACTCAAGAGTACGATCACGTTGTGCCTGACCAATGTTTCCATCTTGGGTAATAGCACAGTCCTAAGCGATATGGAGTGGAGTTGGCATATGAGCTGGTCTGTGGTTTTGCTTCCAACAGTTTCTACCGCACGCAGATGCTCGGTGGATACAATGTTGCGCGCTGGGGAAAACCCCAGGAATAATCCACAGCAGGCAGGCAAGCAAAGTATAAATAAGGGGGGGATTGGTTAGCTGCCTGCAACTCTTGCTTGTACCCGAATAAGGTTTTGCCTGCAACGCGGCCTTGTACTGCTTGAGGCGACGTGACATTCATGCACAAGGCACAGGTGCTGGCAGGTTTCTGCGGGCACCCACAGTGCAGCGTTGCATTCTTGAAACCGTTGCTTGACCCTTTCCCTAAAATCAGGAAGATTCGCTTACACCTCTTATGGCTTATAATAGCCGTCTCCTGGGATAACAATAGCAATACTGAGAAGAATGAAAATAAAACGCATCATAGGCTGAAGAAATTAAACGCTCGGCACGTCTTTTCTTCAGCCTTACATGACTATATATCTATATATGTATACATCCATATATTTGGGTAGAAATCCATAAAAATATATATCGATATATATTTATATAGATATTTATCTATACACAGAAACAGACAGATAGATAGATAGATAGATAGATAGATAGATTGATAGAAAGACTGTATGCAATAACCCTGGATGTCTGACAGTTGAAGCAGACTGGTGATGTCATTAAGGCTCTATTATGACACGTACAGCTTGGAACCATAACTACTACAGCCCGGCAGCCATTTATAGCCAGTCTCCATTGGAGATGGAAGTGGGCAGAAATGTACTGGCCTATCTTCCCAAGACGCCACAGCAGCCGGACAAATTGTATGTTCGACAGAATGGCTGTTTTATTCAGCCCATAAGGGTGACTACCCACTACAGGTTTTTTTTTCACTGCGAAATTCGTAGCAGTTTTTTTTCTGCAGGGGTCTATGGGACTTGTAATGTTAAAATCGAAATCACGCAAAATCGCAATTTACCGCAAAATCGCGATTTTAACATTACAAGTCCCATAGACCCCTGCAGAAAAAAAAAAAAGCTGCGAATTTCGCAGTGAAAAAAAACTGTAGTGAGTAGTCACCCTAAGGGGGAAACGGCGGCCTACAAAATCTGATTGGTCGCTGCTGCCACCATTTATGAAAAGGTCGGCTCAGTTCTTCCATGGATAAGAATAAGGTAGGTACATAGGCAGGCAGGTAGGTTCAGTTTTTGTAGGTTGAGGAATGCTTATGGGCAAGGCCTTATGTCTGAACGCTGGCGCATGAAATGGCACAGAGGCCCGGCCCTGTGCATTCACTGATTATTGCCGTCAGCTGCTGTCTGCTTTCAAGCATGAATCAGGGGCTTGACACTTATCAACTGGCTTTGATTGTGGGTCACGCAGGTTGGTTGCAATGCCCTAGTATAAACGATACCTGGAACACAAGCCAGTCCTCAGGATGCATTCTAACTCAAGAGCACGATCACGTTGTGCCTGACCAATGTTTCCATCTTGGGTAGTAGCACAGTCCTAAGCGATATGGAGTGGAGTTGGCATATGAGCTGGTCTGTGGTTTTGCTTCCAACAGTTTCTACCGCATGCAGATGCTCAGTGGATACAATGTTGCGCGCTGGGGAAAACCCCAGGAATAATCCACAGCAGGCAGGCAAGCAAAGTATAAATAAGGGGGGGATTGGTTAGCTGCCTGCAACTCTTGCTTGTACCCGAATAAGGTTTTGCCTGCAACGCGGCCTTGTACTGCTTGAGGCGACGTGACATTCATGCACAAGGCACAGGTGCTGACAGGTTTCTGCGGGCACCCACAGTGCAGCGTTGCATTCTTGAAACCGTTGCTTGACCCTTTCCCTAAAATCAGGAAGATTCGCTTACACCTCTTATGGCTTATAATAGCCGTCTCCTGGGATAACAATAGCAATACTGAGAAGAATGAAAATAAAACGCATCATAGGCTGAAGAAATTAAACGCTCGGCACGTCTTTTCTTCAGCCTTACATGACTATATATCTATATATGTATACATCCATATATTTGGGTAGAAATCCATAAAAATATATATCGATATATATTTATATAGATATTTATCTATACACAGAAACAGACAGATAGATAGATAGATAGATAGATAGATAGATAGATAGATAGATAGATAGATAGATAGATAGATAGATTGATAGAAAGACTGTATGCAATAACCCTGGATGTCTGACAGTTGAAGCAGACTGGTGATGTCATTAAGGCTCTATTATGACACGTACAGCTTGGAACCATAACTACTACAGCCCGGCAGCCATTTATAGCCAGTCTCCATTGGAGATGGAAGTGGGCAGAAATGTACTGGCCTATCTTCCCAAGACGCCACAGCAGCCGGACAAATTGTATGTTCGACAGAATGGCTGTTTTATTCAGCCCATAAGGGTGACTACCCACTACAGGTTTTTTTTTTTCACTGCGAAATTCGTAGCAGTTTTTTTTCTGCAGGGGTCTATGGGAATTGTAATGTTAAAATCGAAATCACGCAAATTCGCAATTTACCGCGAAATCGCGATTTTAACATTACAAGTCCCATAGACTCCTGCAGAAAAAAAACCGCTGCGAATTTCGCAGTGAAAAAAAACTGTAGTGGGTAGTCATCCTAAGGGGGAAACGGCGGCCTACAAAATCTGATTGGTCGCTGCTGCCACCATTTATGAAAAGGTCGGCTCAGTTCTTCCATGGATAAGAATAAGGTCGGTACATAGGCAGGCAGGTAGGTTCAGTTTTTGTAGGTTGAGGAATGCTTATGGGCAAGGCCTTATGTCTGAACGCTGGCGCATGAAATGGCAGAGAGGCCCGGCCCTGTGCATTCACTGATTATTGCCGTCAGCTGCTGTCTGCTTTCAAGCATGAATCAGGGGCTTCACACTTATCAACTGGCTTTGATTGTGGGTCACGCAGGTTGGTTGCAATGCCCTAGTATAAACGATACCTGGAACACAAGCCAGTCCTCAGGATGCATTCTAACTCAAGAGTACGATCACGTTGTGCCTGACCAATGTTTCCATCTTGGGTAATAGCACAGTCCTAAGCGATATGGAGTGGAGTTGGCATATGAGCTGGTCTGTGGTTTTGCTTCCAACAGTTTCTACCGCACGCAGATGCTCGGTGGATACAATGTTGCGCGCTGGGGAAAACCCCAGGAATAATCCACAGCAGGCAGGCAAGCAAAGTATAAATAAGGGGGGGATTGGTTAGCTGCCTGCAACTCTTGCTTGTACCCGAATAAGGTTTTGCCTGCAACGCGGCCTTGTACTGCTTGAGGCGACGTGACATTCATGCACAAGGCACAGGTGCTGGCAGGTTTCTGCGGGCACCCACAGTGCAGCGTTGCATTCTTGAAACCGTTGCTTGACCCTTTCCCTAAAATCAGGAAGATTCGCTTACACCTCTTATGGCTTATAATAGCCGTCTCCTGGGATAACAATAGCAATACTGAGAAGAATGAAAATAAAACGCATCATAGGCTGAAGAAATTAAACGCTCGGCACGTCTTTTCTTCAGCCTTACATGACTATATATCTATATATGTATACATCCATATATTTGGGTAGAAATCCATAAAAATATATATCGATATATATTTATATAGATATTTATCTATACACAGAAACAGACAGATAGATAGATAGATAGATAGATAGATAGATTGATAGAAAGACTGTATGCAATAACCCTGGATGTCTGACAGTTGAAGCAGACTGGTGATGTCATTAAGGCTCTATTATGACACGTACAGCTTGGAACCATAACTACTACAGCCCGGCAGCCATTTATAGCCAGTCTCCATTGGAGATGGAAGTGGGCAGAAATGTACTGGCCTATCTTCCCAAGACGCCACAGCAGCCGGACAAATTGTATGTTCGACAGAATGGCTGTTTTATTCAGCCCATAAGGGTGACTACCCACTACAGGTTTTTTTTTCACTGCGAAATTCGTAGCAGTTTTTTTTCTGCAGGGGTCTATGGGACTTGTAATGTTAAAATCGAAATCACGCAAAATCGCAATTTACCGCAAAATCGCGATTTTAACATTACAAGTCCCATAGACCCCTGCAGAAAAAAAAAAAAGCTGCGAATTTCGCAGTGAAAAAAAACTGTAGTGAGTAGTCACCCTAAGGGGGAAACGGCGGCCTACAAAATCTGATTGGTCGCTGCTGCCACCATTTATGAAAAGGTCGGCTCAGTTCTTCCATGGATAAGAATAAGGTAGGTACATAGGCAGGCAGGTAGGTTCAGTTTTTGTAGGTTGAGGAATGCTTATGGGCAAGGCCTTATGTCTGAACGCTGGCGCATGAAATGGCACAGAGGCCCGGCCCTGTGCATTCACTGATTATTGCCGTCAGCTGCTGTCTGCTTTCAAGCATGAATCAGGGGCTTGACACTTATCAACTGGCTTTGATTGTGGGTCACGCAGGTTGGTTGCAATGCCCTAGTATAAACGATACCTGGAACACAAGCCAGTCCTCAGGATGCATTCTAACTCAAGAGCACGATCACGTTGTGCCTGACCAATGTTTCCATCTTGGGTAGTAGCACAGTCCTAAGCGATATGGAGTGGAGTTGGCATATGAGCTGGTCTGTGGTTTTGCTTCCAACAGTTTCTACCGCATGCAGATGCTCAGTGGATACAATGTTGCGCGCTGGGGAAAACCCCAGGAATAATCCACAGCAGGCAGGCAAGCAAAGTATAAATAAGGGGGGGATTGGTTAGCTGCCTGCAACTCTTGCTTGTACCCGAATAAGGTTTTGCCTGCAACGCGGCCTTGTACTGCTTGAGGCGACGTGACATTCATGCACAAGGCACAGGTGCTGACAGGTTTCTGCGGGCACCCACAGTGCAGCGTTGCATTCTTGAAACCGTTGCTTGACCCTTTCCCTAAAATCAGGAAGATTCGCTTACACCTCTTATGGCTTATAATAGCCGTCTCCTGGGATAACAATAGCAATACTGAGAAGAATGAAAATAAAACGCATCATAGGCTGAAGAAATTAAACGCTCGGCACGTCTTTTCTTCAGCCTTACATGACTATATATCTATATATGTATACATCCATATATTTGGGTAGAAATCCATAAAAATATATATCGATATATATTTATATAGATATTTATCTATACACAGAAACAGACAGATAGATAGATAGATAGATAGATAGATAGATAGATAGATAGATAGATAGATAGATAGATAGATAGATAGATAGATAGATAGATAGATTGATAGAAAGACTGTATGCAATAACCCTGGATGTCTGACAGTTGAAGCAGACTGGTGATGTCATTAAGGCTCTATTATGACACGTACAGCTTGGAACCATAACTACTACAGCCCGGCAGCCATTTATAGCCAGTCTCCATTGGAGATGGAAGTGGGCAGAAATGTACTGGCCTATCTTCCCAAGACGCCACAGCAGCCGGACAAATTGTATGTTCGACAGAATGGCTGTTTTATTCAGCCCATAAGGGTGACTACCCACTACAGGTTTTTTTTTTTCACTGCGAAATTCGTAGCAGTTTTTTTTCTGCAGGGGTCTATGGGAATTGTAATGTTAAAATCGAAATCACGCAAATTCGCAATTTACCGCGAAATCGCGATTTTAACATTACAAGTCCCATAGACTCCTGCAGAAAAAAAACCGCTGCGAATTTCGCAGTGAAAAAAAACTGTAGTGGGTAGTCATCCTAAGGGGGAAACGGCGGCCTACAAAATCTGATTGGTCGCTGCTGCCACCATTTATGAAAAGGTCGGCTCAGTTCTTCCATGGATAAGAATAAGGTCGGTACATAGGCAGGCAGGTAGGTTCAGTTTTTGTAGGTTGAGGAATGCTTATGGGCAAGGCCTTATGTCTGAACGCTGGCGCATGAAATGGCAGAGAGGCCCGGCCCTGTGCATTCACTGATTATTGCCGTCAGCTGCTGTCTGCTTTCAAGCATGAATCAGGGGCTTCACACTTATCAACTGGCTTTGATTGTGGGTCACGCAGGTTGGTTGCAATGCCCTAGTATAAACGATACCTGGAACACAAGCCAGTCCTCAGGATGCATTCTAACTCAAGAGTACGATCACGTTGTGCCTGACCAATGTTTCCATCTTGGGTAATAGCACAGTCCTAAGCGATATGGAGTGGAGTTGGCATATGAGCTGGTCTGTGGTTTTGCTTCCAACAGTTTCTACCGCACGCAGATGCTCGGTGGATACAATGTTGCGCGCTGGGGAAAACCCCAGGAATAATCCACAGCAGGCAGGCAAGCAAAGTATAAATAAGGGGGGGATTGGTTAGCTGCCTGCAACTCTTGCTTGTACCCGAATAAGGTTTTGCCTGCAACGCGGCCTTGTACTGCTTGAGGCGACGTGACATTCATGCACAAGGCACAGGTGCTGGCAGGTTTCTGCGGGCACCCACAGTGCAGCGTTGCATTCTTGAAACCGTTGCTTGACCCTTTCCCTAAAATCAGGAAGATTCGCTTACACCTCTTATGGCTTATAATAGCCGTCTCCTGGGATAACAATAGCAATACTGAGAAGAATGAAAATAAAACGCATCATAGGCTGAAGAAATTAAACGCTCGGCACGTCTTTTCTTCAGCCTTACATGACTATATATCTATATATGTATACATCCATATATTTGGGTAGAAATCCATAAAAATATATATCGATATATATTTATATAGATATTTATCTATACACAGAAACAGACAGATAGATAGATAGATAGATAGATAGATAGATAGATAGATAGATAGATAGATAGATTGATAGAAAGACTGTATGCAATAACCCTGGATGTCTGACAGTTGAAGCAGACTGGTGATGTCATTAAGGCTCTATTATGACACGTACAGCTTGGAACCATAACTACTACAGCCCGGCAGCCATTTATAGCCAGTCTCCATTGGAGATGGAAGTGGGCAGAAATGTACTGGCCTATCTTCCCAAGACGCCACAGCAGCCGGACAAATTGTATGTTCGACAGAATGGCTGTTTTATTCAGCCCATAAGGGTGACTACCCACTACAGGTTTTTTTTTTTCACTGCGAAATTCGTAGCAGTTTTTTTTCTGCAGGGGTCTATGGGAATTGTAATGTTAAAATCGAAATCACGCAAATTCGCAATTTACCGCGAAATCGCGATTTTAACATTACAAGTCCCATAGACTCCTGCAGAAAAAAAACCGCTGCGAATTTCGCAGTGAAAAAAAACTGTAGTGGGTAGTCATCCTAAGGGGGAAACGGCGGCCTACAAAATCTGATTGGTCGCTGCTGCCACCATTTATGAAAAGGTCGGCTCAGTTCTTCCATGGATAAGAATAAGGTCGGTACATAGGCAGGCAGGTAGGTTCAGTTTTTGTAGGTTGAGGAATGCTTATGGGCAAGGCCTTATGTCTGAACGCTGGCGCATGAAATGGCAGAGAGGCCCGGCCCTGTGCATTCACTGATTATTGCCGTCAGCTGCTGTCTGCTTTCAAGCATGAATCAGGGGCTTCACACTTATCAACTGGCTTTGATTGTGGGTCACGCAGGTTGGTTGCAATGCCCTAGTATAAACGATACCTGGAACACAAGCCAGTCCTCAGGATGCATTCTAACTCAAGAGTACGATCACGTTGTGCCTGACCAATGTTTCCATCTTGGGTAATAGCACAGTCCTAAGCGATATGGAGTGGAGTTGGCATATGAGCTGGTCTGTGGTTTTGCTTCCAACAGTTTCTACCGCACGCAGATGCTCGGTGGATACAATGTTGCGCGCTGGGGAAAACCCCAGGAATAATCCACAGCAGGCAGGCAAGCAAAGTATAAATAAGGGGGGGATTGGTTAGCTGCCTGCAACTCTTGCTTGTACCCGAATAAGGTTTTGCCTGCAACGCGGCCTTGTACTGCTTGAGGCGACGTGACATTCATGCACAAGGCACAGGTGCTGGCAGGTTTCTGCGGGCACCCACAGTGCAGCGTTGCATTCTTGAAACCGTTGCTTGACCCTTTCCCTAAAATCAGGAAGATTCGCTTACACCTCTTATGGCTTATAATAGCCGTCTCCTGGGATAACAATAGCAATACTGAGAAGAATGAAAATAAAACGCATCATAGGCTGAAGAAATTAAACGCTCGGCACGTCTTTTCTTCAGCCTTACATGACTATATATCTATATATGTATACATCCATATATTTGGGTAGAAATCCATAAAAATATATATCGATATATATTTATATAGATATTTATCTATACACAGAAACAGACAGATAGATAGATAGATAGATAGATAGATTGATAGAAAGACTGTATGCAATAACCCTGGATGTCTGACAGTTGAAGCAGACTGGTGATGTCATTAAGGCTCTATTATGACACGTACAGCTTGGAACCATAACTACTACAGCCCGGCAGCCATTTATAGCCAGTCTCCATTGGAGATGGAAGTGGGCAGAAATGTACTGGCCTATCTTCCCAAGACGCCACAGCAGCCGGACAAATTGTATGTTCGACAGAATGGCTGTTTTATTCAGCCCATAAGGGTGACTACCCACTACAGGTTTTTTTTTCACTGCGAAATTCGTAGCAGTTTTTTTTCTGCAGGGGTCTATGGGACTTGTAATGTTAAAATCGAAATCACGCAAAATCGCAATTTACCGCAAAATCGCGATTTTAACATTACAAGTCCCATAGACCCCTGCAGAAAAAAAAAAAAGCTGCGAATTTCGCAGTGAAAAAAAACTGTAGTGAGTAGTCACCCTAAGGGGGAAACGGCGGCCTACAAAATCTGATTGGTCGCTGCTGCCACCATTTATGAAAAGGTCGGCTCAGTTCTTCCATGGATAAGAATAAGGTAGGTACATAGGCAGGCAGGTAGGTTCAGTTTTTGTAGGTTGAGGAATGCTTATGGGCAAGGCCTTATGTCTGAACGCTGGCGCATGAAATGGCACAGAGGCCCGGCCCTGTGCATTCACTGATTATTGCCGTCAGCTGCTGTCTGCTTTCAAGCATGAATCAGGGGCTTGACACTTATCAACTGGCTTTGATTGTGGGTCACGCAGGTTGGTTGCAATGCCCTAGTATAAACGATACCTGGAACACAAGCCAGTCCTCAGGATGCATTCTAACTCAAGAGCACGATCACGTTGTGCCTGACCAATGTTTCCATCTTGGGTAGTAGCACAGTCCTAAGCGATATGGAGTGGAGTTGGCATATGAGCTGGTCTGTGGTTTTGCTTCCAACAGTTTCTACCGCATGCAGATGCTCAGTGGATACAATGTTGCGCGCTGGGGAAAACCCCAGGAATAATCCACAGCAGGCAGGCAAGCAAAGTATAAATAAGGGGGGGATTGGTTAGCTGCCTGCAACTCTTGCTTGTACCCGAATAAGGTTTTGCCTGCAACGCGGCCTTGTACTGCTTGAGGCGACGTGACATTCATGCACAAGGCACAGGTGCTGACAGGTTTCTGCGGGCACCCACAGTGCAGCGTTGCATTCTTGAAACCGTTGCTTGACCCTTTCCCTAAAATCAGGAAGATTCGCTTACACCTCTTATGGCTTATAATAGCCGTCTCCTGGGATAACAATAGCAATACTGAGAAGAATGAAAATAAAACGCATCATAGGCTGAAGAAATTAAACGCTCGGCACGTCTTTTCTTCAGCCTTACATGACTATATATCTATATATGTATACATCCATATATTTGGGTAGAAATCCATAAAAATATATATCGATATATATTTATATAGATATTTATCTATACACAGAAACAGACAGATAGATAGATAGATAGATAGATAGATAGATAGATAGATAGATAGATAGATAGATAGATAGATAGATAGATAGATAGATAGATAGATAGATAGATAGATTGATAGAAAGACTGTATGCAATAACCCTGGATGTCTGACAGTTGAAGCAGACTGGTGATGTCATTAAGGCTCTATTATGACACGTACAGCTTGGAACCATAACTACTACAGCCCGGCAGCCATTTATAGCCAGTCTCCATTGGAGATGGAAGTGGGCAGAAATGTACTGGCCTATCTTCCCAAGACGCCACAGCAGCCGGACAAATTGTATGTTCGACAGAATGGCTGTTTTATTCAGCCCATAAGGGTGACTACCCACTACAGGTTTTTTTTTTTCACTGCGAAATTCGTAGCAGTTTTTTTTCTGCAGGGGTCTATGGGAATTGTAATGTTAAAATCGAAATCACGCAAATTCGCAATTTACCGCGAAATCGCGATTTTAACATTACAAGTCCCATAGACTCCTGCAGAAAAAAAACCGCTGCGAATTTCGCAGTGAAAAAAAACTGTAGTGGGTAGTCATCCTAAGGGGGAAACGGCGGCCTACAAAATCTGATTGGTCGCTGCTGCCACCATTTATGAAAAGGTCGGCTCAGTTCTTCCATGGATAAGAATAAGGTCGGTACATAGGCAGGCAGGTAGGTTCAGTTTTTGTAGGTTGAGGAATGCTTATGGGCAAGGCCTTATGTCTGAACGCTGGCGCATGAAATGGCAGAGAGGCCCGGCCCTGTGCATTCACTGATTATTGCCGTCAGCTGCTGTCTGCTTTCAAGCATGAATCAGGGGCTTCACACTTATCAACTGGCTTTGATTGTGGGTCACGCAGGTTGGTTGCAATGCCCTAGTATAAACGATACCTGGAACACAAGCCAGTCCTCAGGATGCATTCTAACTCAAGAGTACGATCACGTTGTGCCTGACCAATGTTTCCATCTTGGGTAATAGCACAGTCCTAAGCGATATGGAGTGGAGTTGGCATATGAGCTGGTCTGTGGTTTTGCTTCCAACAGTTTCTACCGCACGCAGATGCTCGGTGGATACAATGTTGCGCGCTGGGGAAAACCCCAGGAATAATCCACAGCAGGCAGGCAAGCAAAGTATAAATAAGGGGGGGATTGGTTAGCTGCCTGCAACTCTTGCTTGTACCCGAATAAGGTTTTGCCTGCAACGCGGCCTTGTACTGCTTGAGGCGACGTGACATTCATGCACAAGGCACAGGTGCTGGCAGGTTTCTGCGGGCACCCACAGTGCAGCGTTGCATTCTTGAAACCGTTGCTTGACCCTTTCCCTAAAATCAGGAAGATTCGCTTACACCTCTTATGGCTTATAATAGCCGTCTCCTGGGATAACAATAGCAATACTGAGAAGAATGAAAATAAAACGCATCATAGGCTGAAGAAATTAAACGCTCGGCACGTCTTTTCTTCAGCCTTACATGACTATATATCTATATATGTATACATCCATATATTTGGGTAGAAATCCATAAAAATATATATCGATATATATTTATATAGATATTTATCTATACACAGAAACAGACAGATAGATAGATAGATAGATAGATAGATAGATTGATAGAAAGACTGTATGCAATAACCCTGGATGTCTGACAGTTGAAGCAGACTGGTGATGTCATTAAGGCTCTATTATGACACGTACAGCTTGGAACCATAACTACTACAGCCCGGCAGCCATTTATAGCCAGTCTCCATTGGAGATGGAAGTGGGCAGAAATGTACTGGCCTATCTTCCCAAGACGCCACAGCAGCCGGACAAATTGTATGTTCGACAGAATGGCTGTTTTATTCAGCCCATAAGGGTGACTACCCACTACAGGTTTTTTTTTCACTGCGAAATTCGTAGCAGTTTTTTTTCTGCAGGGGTCTATGGGACTTGTAATGTTAAAATCGAAATCACGCAAAATCGCAATTTACCGCAAAATCGCGATTTTAACATTACAAGTCCCATAGACCCCTGCAGAAAAAAAAAAAAGCTGCGAATTTCGCAGTGAAAAAAAACTGTAGTGAGTAGTCACCCTAAGGGGGAAACGGCGGCCTACAAAATCTGATTGGTCGCTGCTGCCACCATTTATGAAAAGGTCGGCTCAGTTCTTCCATGGATAAGAATAAGGTAGGTACATAGGCAGGCAGGTAGGTTCAGTTTTTGTAGGTTGAGGAATGCTTATGGGCAAGGCCTTATGTCTGAACGCTGGCGCATGAAATGGCACAGAGGCCCGGCCCTGTGCATTCACTGATTATTGCCGTCAGCTGCTGTCTGCTTTCAAGCATGAATCAGGGGCTTGACACTTATCAACTGGCTTTGATTGTGGGTCACGCAGGTTGGTTGCAATGCCCTAGTATAAACGATACCTGGAACACAAGCCAGTCCTCAGGATGCATTCTAACTCAAGAGCACGATCACGTTGTGCCTGACCAATGTTTCCATCTTGGGTAGTAGCACAGTCCTAAGCGATATGGAGTGGAGTTGGCATATGAGCTGGTCTGTGGTTTTGCTTCCAACAGTTTCTACCGCATGCAGATGCTCAGTGGATACAATGTTGCGCGCTGGGGAAAACCCCAGGAATAATCCACAGCAGGCAGGCAAGCAAAGTATAAATAAGGGGGGGATTGGTTAGCTGCCTGCAACTCTTGCTTGTACCCGAATAAGGTTTTGCCTGCAACGCGGCCTTGTACTGCTTGAGGCGACGTGACATTCATGCACAAGGCACAGGTGCTGACAGGTTTCTGCGGGCACCCACAGTGCAGCGTTGCATTCTTGAAACCGTTGCTTGACCCTTTCCCTAAAATCAGGAAGATTCGCTTACACCTCTTATGGCTTATAATAGCCGTCTCCTGGGATAACAATAGCAATACTGAGAAGAATGAAAATAAAACGCATCATAGGCTGAAGAAATTAAACGCTCGGCACGTCTTTTCTTCAGCCTTACATGACTATATATCTATATATGTATACATCCATATATTTGGGTAGAAATCCATAAAAATATATATCGATATATATTTATATAGATATTTATCTATACACAGAAACAGACAGATAGATAGATAGATAGATAGATAGATAGATAGATAGATAGATAGATAGATAGATAGATAGATAGATTGATAGAAAGACTGTATGCAATAACCCTGGATGTCTGACAGTTGAAGCAGACTGGTGATGTCATTAAGGCTCTATTATGACACGTACAGCTTGGAACCATAACTACTACAGCCCGGCAGCCATTTATAGCCAGTCTCCATTGGAGATGGAAGTGGGCAGAAATGTACTGGCCTATCTTCCCAAGACGCCACAGCAGCCGGACAAATTGTATGTTCGACAGAATGGCTGTTTTATTCAGCCCATAAGGGTGACTACCCACTACAGGTTTTTTTTTTTCACTGCGAAATTCGTAGCAGTTTTTTTTCTGCAGGGGTCTATGGGAATTGTAATGTTAAAATCGAAATCACGCAAATTCGCAATTTACCGCGAAATCGCGATTTTAACATTACAAGTCCCATAGACTCCTGCAGAAAAAAAACCGCTGCGAATTTCGCAGTGAAAAAAAACTGTAGTGGGTAGTCATCCTAAGGGGGAAACGGCGGCCTACAAAATCTGATTGGTCGCTGCTGCCACCATTTATGAAAAGGTCGGCTCAGTTCTTCCATGGATAAGAATAAGGTCGGTACATAGGCAGGCAGGTAGGTTCAGTTTTTGTAGGTTGAGGAATGCTTATGGGCAAGGCCTTATGTCTGAACGCTGGCGCATGAAATGGCAGAGAGGCCCGGCCCTGTGCATTCACTGATTATTGCCGTCAGCTGCTGTCTGCTTTCAAGCATGAATCAGGGGCTTCACACTTATCAACTGGCTTTGATTGTGGGTCACGCAGGTTGGTTGCAATGCCCTAGTATAAACGATACCTGGAACACAAGCCAGTCCTCAGGATGCATTCTAACTCAAGAGTACGATCACGTTGTGCCTGACCAATGTTTCCATCTTGGGTAATAGCACAGTCCTAAGCGATATGGAGTGGAGTTGGCATATGAGCTGGTCTGTGGTTTTGCTTCCAACAGTTTCTACCGCACGCAGATGCTCGGTGGATACAATGTTGCGCGCTGGGGAAAACCCCAGGAATAATCCACAGCAGGCAGGCAAGCAAAGTATAAATAAGGGGGGGATTGGTTAGCTGCCTGCAACTCTTGCTTGTACCCGAATAAGGTTTTGCCTGCAACGCGGCCTTGTACTGCTTGAGGCGACGTGACATTCATGCACAAGGCACAGGTGCTGGCAGGTTTCTGCGGGCACCCACAGTGCAGCGTTGCATTCTTGAAACCGTTGCTTGACCCTTTCCCTAAAATCAGGAAGATTCGCTTACACCTCTTATGGCTTATAATAGCCGTCTCCTGGGATAACAATAGCAATACTGAGAAGAATGAAAATAAAACGCATCATAGGCTGAAGAAATTAAACGCTCGGCACGTCTTTTCTTCAGCCTTACATGACTATATATCTATATATGTATACATCCATATATTTGGGTAGAAATCCATAAAAATATATATCGATATATATTTATATAGATATTTATCTATACACAGAAACAGACAGATAGATAGATAGATAGATAGATAGATAGATAGATAGATTGATAGAAAGACTGTATGCAATAACCCTGGATGTCTGACAGTTGAAGCAGACTGGTGATGTCATTAAGGCTCTATTATGACACGTACAGCTTGGAACCATAACTACTACAGCCCGGCAGCCATTTATAGCCAGTCTCCATTGGAGATGGAAGTGGGCAGAAATGTACTGGCCTATCTTCCCAAGACGCCACAGCAGCCGGACAAATTGTATGTTCGACAGAATGGCTGTTTTATTCAGCCCATAAGGGTGACTACCCACTACAGGTTTTTTTTTTTCACTGCGAAATTCGTAGCAGTTTTTTTTCTGCAGGGGTCTATGGGAATTGTAATGTTAAAATCGAAATCACGCAAATTCGCAATTTACCGCGAAATCGCGATTTTAACATTACAAGTCCCATAGACTCCTGCAGAAAAAAAACCGCTGCGAATTTCGCAGTGAAAAAAAACTGTAGTGGGTAGTCATCCTAAGGGGGAAACGGCGGCCTACAAAATCTGATTGGTCGCTGCTGCCACCATTTATGAAAAGGTCGGCTCAGTTCTTCCATGGATAAGAATAAGGTCGGTACATAGGCAGGCAGGTAGGTTCAGTTTTTGTAGGTTGAGGAATGCTTATGGGCAAGGCCTTATGTCTGAACGCTGGCGCATGAAATGGCAGAGAGGCCCGGCCCTGTGCATTCACTGATTATTGCCGTCAGCTGCTGTCTGCTTTCAAGCATGAATCAGGGGCTTCACACTTATCAACTGGCTTTGATTGTGGGTCACGCAGGTTGGTTGCAATGCCCTAGTATAAACGATACCTGGAACACAAGCCAGTCCTCAGGATGCATTCTAACTCAAGAGTACGATCACGTTGTGCCTGACCAATGTTTCCATCTTGGGTAATAGCACAGTCCTAAGCGATATGGAGTGGAGTTGGCATATGAGCTGGTCTGTGGTTTTGCTTCCAACAGTTTCTACCGCACGCAGATGCTCGGTGGATACAATGTTGCGCGCTGGGGAAAACCCCAGGAATAATCCACAGCAGGCAGGCAAGCAAAGTATAAATAAGGGGGGGATTGGTTAGCTGCCTGCAACTCTTGCTTGTACCCGAATAAGGTTTTGCCTGCAACGCGGCCTTGTACTGCTTGAGGCGACGTGACATTCATGCACAAGGCACAGGTGCTGGCAGGTTTCTGCGGGCACCCACAGTGCAGCGTTGCATTCTTGAAACCGTTGCTTGACCCTTTCCCTAAAATCAGGAAGATTCGCTTACACCTCTTATGGCTTATAATAGCCGTCTCCTGGGATAACAATAGCAATACTGAGAAGAATGAAAATAAAACGCATCATAGGCTGAAGAAATTAAACGCTCGGCACGTCTTTTCTTCAGCCTTACATGACTATATATCTATATATGTATACATCCATATATTTGGGTAGAAATCCATAAAAATATATATCGATATATATTTATATAGATATTTATCTATACACAGAAACAGACAGATAGATAGATAGATAGATAGATAGATAGATAGATAGATAGATAGATAGATTGATAGAAAGACTGTATGCAATAACCCTGGATGTCTGACAGTTGAAGCAGACTGGTGATGTCATTAAGGCTCTATTATGACACGTACAGCTTGGAACCATAACTACTACAGCCCGGCAGCCATTTATAGCCAGTCTCCATTGGAGATGGAAGTGGGCAGAAATGTACTGGCCTATCTTCCCAAGACGCCACAGCAGCCGGACAAATTGTATGTTCGACAGAATGGCTGTTTTATTCAGCCCATAAGGGTGACTACCCACTACAGGTTTTTTTTTCACTGCGAAATTCGTAGCAGTTTTTTTTCTGCAGGGGTCTATGGGACTTGTAATGTTAAAATCGAAATCACGCAAAATCGCAATTTACCGCAAAATCGCGATTTTAACATTACAAGTCCCATAGACCCCTGCAGAAAAAAAAAAAAGCTGCGAATTTCGCAGTGAAAAAAAACTGTAGTGAGTAGTCACCCTAAGGGGGAAACGGCGGCCTACAAAATCTGATTGGTCGCTGCTGCCACCATTTATGAAAAGGTCGGCTCAGTTCTTCCATGGATAAGAATAAGGTAGGTACATAGGCAGGCAGGTAGGTTCAGTTTTTGTAGGTTGAGGAATGCTTATGGGCAAGGCCTTATGTCTGAACGCTGGCGCATGAAATGGCACAGAGGCCCGGCCCTGTGCATTCACTGATTATTGCCGTCAGCTGCTGTCTGCTTTCAAGCATGAATCAGGGGCTTGACACTTATCAACTGGCTTTGATTGTGGGTCACGCAGGTTGGTTGCAATGCCCTAGTATAAACGATACCTGGAACACAAGCCAGTCCTCAGGATGCATTCTAACTCAAGAGCACGATCACGTTGTGCCTGACCAATGTTTCCATCTTGGGTAGTAGCACAGTCCTAAGCGATATGGAGTGGAGTTGGCATATGAGCTGGTCTGTGGTTTTGCTTCCAACAGTTTCTACCGCATGCAGATGCTCAGTGGATACAATGTTGCGCGCTGGGGAAAACCCCAGGAATAATCCACAGCAGGCAGGCAAGCAAAGTATAAATAAGGGGGGGATTGGTTAGCTGCCTGCAACTCTTGCTTGTACCCGAATAAGGTTTTGCCTGCAACGCGGCCTTGTACTGCTTGAGGCGACGTGACATTCATGCACAAGGCACAGGTGCTGACAGGTTTCTGCGGGCACCCACAGTGCAGCGTTGCATTCTTGAAACCGTTGCTTGACCCTTTCCCTAAAATCAGGAAGATTCGCTTACACCTCTTATGGCTTATAATAGCCGTCTCCTGGGATAACAATAGCAATACTGAGAAGAATGAAAATAAAACGCATCATAGGCTGAAGAAATTAAACGCTCGGCACGTCTTTTCTTCAGCCTTACATGACTATATATCTATATATGTATACATCCATATATTTGGGTAGAAATCCATAAAAATATATATCGATATATATTTATATAGATATTTATCTATACACAGAAACAGACAGATAGATAGATAGATAGATAGATAGATAGATAGATAGATAGATTGATAGAAAGACTGTATGCAATAACCCTGGATGTCTGACAGTTGAAGCAGACTGGTGATGTCATTAAGGCTCTATTATGACACGTACAGCTTGGAACCATAACTACTACAGCCCGGCAGCCATTTATAGCCAGTCTCCATTGGAGATGGAAGTGGGCAGAAATGTACTGGCCTATCTTCCCAAGACGCCACAGCAGCCGGACAAATTGTATGTTCGACAGAATGGCTGTTTTATTCAGCCCATAAGGGTGACTACCCACTACAGGTTTTTTTTTTTCACTGCGAAATTCGTAGCAGTTTTTTTTCTGCAGGGGTCTATGGGAATTGTAATGTTAAAATCGAAATCACGCAAATTCGCAATTTACCGCGAAATCGCGATTTTAACATTACAAGTCCCATAGACTCCTGCAGAAAAAAAACCGCTGCGAATTTCGCAGTGAAAAAAAACTGTAGTGGGTAGTCATCCTAAGGGGGAAACGGCGGCCTACAAAATCTGATTGGTCGCTGCTGCCACCATTTATGAAAAGGTCGGCTCAGTTCTTCCATGGATAAGAATAAGGTCGGTACATAGGCAGGCAGGTAGGTTCAGTTTTTGTAGGTTGAGGAATGCTTATGGGCAAGGCCTTATGTCTGAACGCTGGCGCATGAAATGGCAGAGAGGCCCGGCCCTGTGCATTCACTGATTATTGCCGTCAGCTGCTGTCTGCTTTCAAGCATGAATCAGGGGCTTCACACTTATCAACTGGCTTTGATTGTGGGTCACGCAGGTTGGTTGCAATGCCCTAGTATAAACGATACCTGGAACACAAGCCAGTCCTCAGGATGCATTCTAACTCAAGAGTACGATCACGTTGTGCCTGACCAATGTTTCCATCTTGGGTAATAGCACAGTCCTAAGCGATATGGAGTGGAGTTGGCATATGAGCTGGTCTGTGGTTTTGCTTCCAACAGTTTCTACCGCACGCAGATGCTCGGTGGATACAATGTTGCGCGCTGGGGAAAACCCCAGGAATAATCCACAGCAGGCAGGCAAGCAAAGTATAAATAAGGGGGGGATTGGTTAGCTGCCTGCAACTCTTGCTTGTACCCGAATAAGGTTTTGCCTGCAACGCGGCCTTGTACTGCTTGAGGCGACGTGACATTCATGCACAAGGCACAGGTGCTGGCAGGTTTCTGCGGGCACCCACAGTGCAGCGTTGCATTCTTGAAACCGTTGCTTGACCCTTTCCCTAAAATCAGGAAGATTCGCTTACACCTCTTATGGCTTATAATAGCCGTCTCCTGGGATAACAATAGCAATACTGAGAAGAATGAAAATAAAACGCATCATAGGCTGAAGAAATTAAACGCTCGGCACGTCTTTTCTTCAGCCTTACATGACTATATATCTATATATGTATACATCCATATATTTGGGTAGAAATCCATAAAAATATATATCGATATATATTTATATAGATATTTATCTATACACAGAAACAGACAGATAGATAGATAGATAGATAGATAGATAGATAGATTGATAGAAAGACTGTATGCAATAACCCTGGATGTCTGACAGTTGAAGCAGACTGGTGATGTCATTAAGGCTCTATTATGACACGTACAGCTTGGAACCATAACTACTACAGCCCGGCAGCCATTTATAGCCAGTCTCCATTGGAGATGGAAGTGGGCAGAAATGTACTGGCCTATCTTCCCAAGACGCCACAGCAGCCGGACAAATTGTATGTTCGACAGAATGGCTGTTTTATTCAGCCCATAAGGGTGACTACCCACTACAGGTTTTTTTTTCACTGCGAAATTCGTAGCAGTTTTTTTTCTGCAGGGGTCTATGGGACTTGTAATGTTAAAATCGAAATCACGCAAAATCGCAATTTACCGCAAAATCGCGATTTTAACATTACAAGTCCCATAGACCCCTGCAGAAAAAAAAAAAAGCTGCGAATTTCGCAGTGAAAAAAAACTGTAGTGAGTAGTCACCCTAAGGGGGAAACGGCGGCCTACAAAATCTGATTGGTCGCTGCTGCCACCATTTATGAAAAGGTCGGCTCAGTTCTTCCATGGATAAGAATAAGGTAGGTACATAGGCAGGCAGGTAGGTTCAGTTTTTGTAGGTTGAGGAATGCTTATGGGCAAGGCCTTATGTCTGAACGCTGGCGCATGAAATGGCACAGAGGCCCGGCCCTGTGCATTCACTGATTATTGCCGTCAGCTGCTGTCTGCTTTCAAGCATGAATCAGGGGCTTGACACTTATCAACTGGCTTTGATTGTGGGTCACGCAGGTTGGTTGCAATGCCCTAGTATAAACGATACCTGGAACACAAGCCAGTCCTCAGGATGCATTCTAACTCAAGAGCACGATCACGTTGTGCCTGACCAATGTTTCCATCTTGGGTAGTAGCACAGTCCTAAGCGATATGGAGTGGAGTTGGCATATGAGCTGGTCTGTGGTTTTGCTTCCAACAGTTTCTACCGCATGCAGATGCTCAGTGGATACAATGTTGCGCGCTGGGGAAAACCCCAGGAATAATCCACAGCAGGCAGGCAAGCAAAGTATAAATAAGGGGGGGATTGGTTAGCTGCCTGCAACTCTTGCTTGTACCCGAATAAGGTTTTGCCTGCAACGCGGCCTTGTACTGCTTGAGGCGACGTGACATTCATGCACAAGGCACAGGTGCTGACAGGTTTCTGCGGGCACCCACAGTGCAGCGTTGCATTCTTGAAACCGTTGCTTGACCCTTTCCCTAAAATCAGGAAGATTCGCTTACACCTCTTATGGCTTATAATAGCCGTCTCCTGGGATAACAATAGCAATACTGAGAAGAATGAAAATAAAACGCATCATAGGCTGAAGAAATTAAACGCTCGGCACGTCTTTTCTTCAGCCTTACATGACTATATATCTATATATGTATACATCCATATATTTGGGTAGAAATCCATAAAAATATATATCGATATATATTTATATAGATATTTATCTATACACAGAAACAGACAGATAGATAGATAGATAGATAGATAGATAGATAGATAGATAGATAGATTGATAGAAAGACTGTATGCAATAACCCTGGATGTCTGACAGTTGAAGCAGACTGGTGATGTCATTAAGGCTCTATTATGACACGTACAGCTTGGAACCATAACTACTACAGCCCGGCAGCCATTTATAGCCAGTCTCCATTGGAGATGGAAGTGGGCAGAAATGTACTGGCCTATCTTCCCAAGACGCCACAGCAGCCGGACAAATTGTATGTTCGACAGAATGGCTGTTTTATTCAGCCCATAAGGGTGACTACCCACTACAGGTTTTTTTTTTTCACTGCGAAATTCGTAGCAGTTTTTTTTCTGCAGGGGTCTATGGGAATTGTAATGTTAAAATCGAAATCACGCAAATTCGCAATTTACCGCGAAATCGCGATTTTAACATTACAAGTCCCATAGACTCCTGCAGAAAAAAAACCGCTGCGAATTTCGCAGTGAAAAAAAACTGTAGTGGGTAGTCATCCTAAGGGGGAAACGGCGGCCTACAAAATCTGATTGGTCGCTGCTGCCACCATTTATGAAAAGGTCGGCTCAGTTCTTCCATGGATAAGAATAAGGTCGGTACATAGGCAGGCAGGTAGGTTCAGTTTTTGTAGGTTGAGGAATGCTTATGGGCAAGGCCTTATGTCTGAACGCTGGCGCATGAAATGGCAGAGAGGCCCGGCCCTGTGCATTCACTGATTATTGCCGTCAGCTGCTGTCTGCTTTCAAGCATGAATCAGGGGCTTCACACTTATCAACTGGCTTTGATTGTGGGTCACGCAGGTTGGTTGCAATGCCCTAGTATAAACGATACCTGGAACACAAGCCAGTCCTCAGGATGCATTCTAACTCAAGAGTACGATCACGTTGTGCCTGACCAATGTTTCCATCTTGGGTAATAGCACAGTCCTAAGCGATATGGAGTGGAGTTGGCATATGAGCTGGTCTGTGGTTTTGCTTCCAACAGTTTCTACCGCACGCAGATGCTCGGTGGATACAATGTTGCGCGCTGGGGAAAACCCCAGGAATAATCCACAGCAGGCAGGCAAGCAAAGTATAAATAAGGGGGGGATTGGTTAGCTGCCTGCAACTCTTGCTTGTACCCGAATAAGGTTTTGCCTGCAACGCGGCCTTGTACTGCTTGAGGCGACGTGACATTCATGCACAAGGCACAGGTGCTGGCAGGTTTCTGCGGGCACCCACAGTGCAGCGTTGCATTCTTGAAACCGTTGCTTGACCCTTTCCCTAAAATCAGGAAGATTCGCTTACACCTCTTATGGCTTATAATAGCCGTCTCCTGGGATAACAATAGCAATACTGAGAAGAATGAAAATAAAACGCATCATAGGCTGAAGAAATTAAACGCTCGGCACGTCTTTTCTTCAGCCTTACATGACTATATATCTATATATGTATACATCCATATATTTGGGTAGAAATCCATAAAAATATATATCGATATATATTTATATAGATATTTATCTATACACAGAAACAGACAGATAGATAGATAGATAGATAGATAGATAGATAGATTGATAGAAAGACTGTATGCAATAACCCTGGATGTCTGACAGTTGAAGCAGACTGGTGATGTCATTAAGGCTCTATTATGACACGTACAGCTTGGAACCATAACTACTACAGCCCGGCAGCCATTTATAGCCAGTCTCCATTGGAGATGGAAGTGGGCAGAAATGTACTGGCCTATCTTCCCAAGACGCCACAGCAGCCGGACAAATTGTATGTTCGACAGAATGGCTGTTTTATTCAGCCCATAAGGGTGACTACCCACTACAGGTTTTTTTTTCACTGCGAAATTCGTAGCAGTTTTTTTTCTGCAGGGGTCTATGGGACTTGTAATGTTAAAATCGAAATCACGCAAAATCGCAATTTACCGCAAAATCGCGATTTTAACATTACAAGTCCCATAGACCCCTGCAGAAAAAAAAAAAAGCTGCGAATTTCGCAGTGAAAAAAAACTGTAGTGAGTAGTCACCCTAAGGGGGAAACGGCGGCCTACAAAATCTGATTGGTCGCTGCTGCCACCATTTATGAAAAGGTCGGCTCAGTTCTTCCATGGATAAGAATAAGGTAGGTACATAGGCAGGCAGGTAGGTTCAGTTTTTGTAGGTTGAGGAATGCTTATGGGCAAGGCCTTATGTCTGAACGCTGGCGCATGAAATGGCACAGAGGCCCGGCCCTGTGCATTCACTGATTATTGCCGTCAGCTGCTGTCTGCTTTCAAGCATGAATCAGGGGCTTGACACTTATCAACTGGCTTTGATTGTGGGTCACGCAGGTTGGTTGCAATGCCCTAGTATAAACGATACCTGGAACACAAGCCAGTCCTCAGGATGCATTCTAACTCAAGAGCACGATCACGTTGTGCCTGACCAATGTTTCCATCTTGGGTAGTAGCACAGTCCTAAGCGATATGGAGTGGAGTTGGCATATGAGCTGGTCTGTGGTTTTGCTTCCAACAGTTTCTACCGCATGCAGATGCTCAGTGGATACAATGTTGCGCGCTGGGGAAAACCCCAGGAATAATCCACAGCAGGCAGGCAAGCAAAGTATAAATAAGGGGGGGATTGGTTAGCTGCCTGCAACTCTTGCTTGTACCCGAATAAGGTTTTGCCTGCAACGCGGCCTTGTACTGCTTGAGGCGACGTGACATTCATGCACAAGGCACAGGTGCTGACAGGTTTCTGCGGGCACCCACAGTGCAGCGTTGCATTCTTGAAACCGTTGCTTGACCCTTTCCCTAAAATCAGGAAGATTCGCTTACACCTCTTATGGCTTATAATAGCCGTCTCCTGGGATAACAATAGCAATACTGAGAAGAATGAAAATAAAACGCATCATAGGCTGAAGAAATTAAACGCTCGGCACGTCTTTTCTTCAGCCTTACATGACTATATATCTATATATGTATACATCCATATATTTGGGAAGAAATCCATAAAAATATATATCGATATATATTTATATAGATATTTATCTATACACAGAAACAGACAGATAGATAGATAGATAGATAGATAGATAGATAGATAGATAGATAGATAGATAGATAGATAGATAGATAGATAGATAGATAGATAGATTGATAGAAAGACTGTATGCAATAACCCTGGATGTCTGACAGTTGAAGCAGACTGGTGATGTCATTAAGGCTCTATTATGACACGTACAGCTTGGAACCATAACTACTACAGCCCGGCAGCCATTTATAGCCAGTCTCCATTGGAGATGGAAGTGGGCAGAAATGTACTGGCCTATCTTCCCAAGACGCCACAGCAGCCGGACAAATTGTATGTTCGACAGAATGGCTGTTTTATTCAGCCCATAAGGGTGACTACCCACTACAGGTTTTTTTTTTTCACTGCGAAATTCGTAGCAGTTTTTTTTCTGCAGGGGTCTATGGGAATTGTAATGTTAAAATCGAAATCACGCAAATTCGCAATTTACCGCGAAATCGCGATTTTAACATTACAAGTCCCATAGACTCCTGCAGAAAAAAAACCGCTGCGAATTTCGCAGTGAAAAAAAACTGTAGTGGGTAGTCATCCTAAGGGGGAAACGGCGGCCTACAAAATCTGATTGGTCGCTGCTGCCACCATTTATGAAAAGGTCGGCTCAGTTCTTCCATGGATAAGAATAAGGTCGGTACATAGGCAGGCAGGTAGGTTCAGTTTTTGTAGGTTGAGGAATGCTTATGGGCAAGGCCTTATGTCTGAACGCTGGCGCATGAAATGGCAGAGAGGCCCGGCCCTGTGCATTCACTGATTATTGCCGTCAGCTGCTGTCTGCTTTCAAGCATGAATCAGGGGCTTCACACTTATCAACTGGCTTTGATTGTGGGTCACGCAGGTTGGTTGCAATGCCCTAGTATAAACGATACCTGGAACACAAGCCAGTCCTCAGGATGCATTCTAACTCAAGAGTACGATCACGTTGTGCCTGACCAATGTTTCCATCTTGGGTAATAGCACAGTCCTAAGCGATATGGAGTGGAGTTGGCATATGAGCTGGTCTGTGGTTTTGCTTCCAACAGTTTCTACCGCACGCAGATGCTCGGTGGATACAATGTTGCGCGCTGGGGAAAACCCCAGGAATAATCCACAGCAGGCAGGCAAGCAAAGTATAAATAAGGGGGGGATTGGTTAGCTGCCTGCAACTCTTGCTTGTACCCGAATAAGGTTTTGCCTGCAACGCGGCCTTGTACTGCTTGAGGCGACGTGACATTCATGCACAAGGCACAGGTGCTGGCAGGTTTCTGCGGGCACCCACAGTGCAGCGTTGCATTCTTGAAACCGTTGCTTGACCCTTTCCCTAAAATCAGGAAGATTCGCTTACACCTCTTATGGCTTATAATAGCCGTCTCCTGGGATAACAATAGCAATACTGAGAAGAATGAAAATAAAACGCATCATAGGCTGAAGAAATTAAACGCTCGGCACGTCTTTTCTTCAGCCTTACATGACTATATATCTATATATGTATACATCCATATATTTGGGTAGAAATCCATAAAAATATATATCGATATATATTTATATAGATATTTATCTATACACAGAAACAGACAGATAGATAGATAGATAGATAGATAGATAGATAGATAGATAGATAGATAGATAGATAGATTGATAGAAAGACTGTATGCAATAACCCTGGATGTCTGACAGTTGAAGCAGACTGGTGATGTCATTAAGGCTCTATTATGACACGTACAGCTTGGAACCATAACTACTACAGCCCGGCAGCCATTTATAGCCAGTCTCCATTGGAGATGGAAGTGGGCAGAAATGTACTGGCCTATCTTCCCAAGACGCCACAGCAGCCGGACAAATTGTATGTTCGACAGAATGGCTGTTTTATTCAGCCCATAAGGGTGACTACCCACTACAGGTTTTTTTTTCACTGCGAAATTCGTAGCAGTTTTTTTTCTGCAGGGGTCTATGGGACTTGTAATGTTAAAATCGAAATCACGCAAAATCGCAATTTACCGCAAAATCGCGATTTTAACATTACAAGTCCCATAGACCCCTGCAGAAAAAAAAAAAAGCTGCGAATTTCGCAGTGAAAAAAAACTGTAGTGAGTAGTCACCCTAAGGGGGAAACGGCGGCCTACAAAATCTGATTGGTCGCTGCTGCCACCATTTATGAAAAGGTCGGCTCAGTTCTTCCATGGATAAGAATAAGGTAGGTACATAGGCAGGCAGGTAGGTTCAGTTTTTGTAGGTTGAGGAATGCTTATGGGCAAGGCCTTATGTCTGAACGCTGGCGCATGAAATGGCACAGAGGCCCGGCCCTGTGCATTCACTGATTATTGCCGTCAGCTGCTGTCTGCTTTCAAGCATGAATCAGGGGCTTGACACTTATCAACTGGCTTTGATTGTGGGTCACGCAGGTTGGTTGCAATGCCCTAGTATAAACGATACCTGGAACACAAGCCAGTCCTCAGGATGCATTCTAACTCAAGAGCACGATCACGTTGTGCCTGACCAATGTTTCCATCTTGGGTAGTAGCACAGTCCTAAGCGATATGGAGTGGAGTTGGCATATGAGCTGGTCTGTGGTTTTGCTTCCAACAGTTTCTACCGCATGCAGATGCTCAGTGGATACAATGTTGCGCGCTGGGGAAAACCCCAGGAATAATCCACAGCAGGCAGGCAAGCAAAGTATAAATAAGGGGGGGATTGGTTAGCTGCCTGCAACTCTTGCTTGTACCCGAATAAGGTTTTGCCTGCAACGCGGCCTTGTACTGCTTGAGGCGACGTGACATTCATGCACAAGGCACAGGTGCTGACAGGTTTCTGCGGGCACCCACAGTGCAGCGTTGCATTCTTGAAACCGTTGCTTGACCCTTTCCCTAAAATCAGGAAGATTCGCTTACACCTCTTATGGCTTATAATAGCCGTCTCCTGGGATAACAATAGCAATACTGAGAAGAATGAAAATAAAACGCATCATAGGCTGAAGAAATTAAACGCTCGGCACGTCTTTTCTTCAGCCTTACATGACTATATATCTATATATGTATACATCCATATATTTGGGAAGAAATCCATAAAAATATATATCGATATATATGTATTTCTATATATTTATATAGATATTTATCTATACACAGAAACAGATAGATAGATAGATAGATAGATAGATAGATAGATAGATAGATTGATAGAAAGACTGTATGCAATAACCCTGGATGTCTGACAGTTGAAGCTGACTGGTGATGTCATTAAGACTCTATTATGACACGTACAGCTTGGAAGCATAAATACTACAGCACGGCAGCCATTTATAGCCAGTCTCCATTGGAGATGGAAGTGGGCAGGAATGTACTGGCCTATCTTCCCAAGACGCCACAGCAGCCGGACAAATTGTATGTTCGACAGAATGGCTGTTTTATTCAGCCCATAAGGGTGACTACCCACTACAGGTTTTTTTTTTTTCACTGCGAAATTCGTAGCAGTTTTTTTTCTGCAGGGGTCTATGGGAATTGTAATGTTAAAATCGAAATCACGCAAATTCGCAATTTACCGCGAAATCGCGATTTTAACATTACAAGTCCCATAGACTCCTGCAGAAAAAAAACCGCTGCGAATTTCGCAGTGAAAAAAAACTGTAGTGGGTAGTCATCCTAAGGGGGAAACGGCGGCCTACAAAATCTGATTGGTCGCTGCTGCCACCATTTATGAAAAGGTCGGCTCAGTTCTTCCATGGATAAGAATAAGGTCGGTACATAGGCAGGCAGGTAGGTTCAGTTTTTGTAGGTTGAGGAATGCTTATGGGCAAGGCCATATGTCTGAACGCTGGCGCATGAAATGGCAGAGAGGCCCGGCCCTGTGCATTCACTGATTATTGCCGTCAGCTGCTGTCTGCTTTCAAGCATGAATCAGGGGCTTCACACTTATCAACTGGCTTTGATTGTGGGTCACGCAGGTTGGTTGCAATGCCCTAGTATAAACGATACCTGGAACACAAGCCAGTCCTCAGGATGCATTCTAACTCAAGAGCACGATCACGTTGTGCCTGACCAATGTTTCCATCTTGGGTAGTAGCACAGTCCTAAGCGATATGGAGTGGAGTTGGCATATGAGCTGGTCTGTGGTTTTGCTTCCAACAGTTTCTACCGCACGCAGATGCTCAGTGGATACAATGTTGCGCGCTGGGGAAAACCCCAGGAATAATCCACAGCAGGCAGGCAAGCAAAGTATAAATAAGGGGGGGATTGGTTAGCTGCCTGCAACTCTTGCTTGTACCCGAATAAGGTTTTGCCTGCAACGCGGCCTTGTACTGCTTGAGGCGACGTGACATTCATGCACAAGGCACAGGTGCTGACAGGTTTCTGCGGGCACCCACAGTGCAGCGTTGCATTCTTGAAACCGTTGCTTGACCCTTTCCCTAAAATCAGGAAGATTCGCTTACACCTCTTATGGCTTATAATAGCCGTCTCCTGGGATAACAATAGCAATACTGAGAAGAATGAAAATAAAACGCATCATAGGCTGAAGAAATTAAACGCTCGGCACGTCTTTTCTTCAGCCTTACATGACTATATATCTATATATGTATACATCCATATATTTGGGTAGAAATCCATAAAAATATATATCGATATATATTTATATAGATATTTATCTATACACAGAAACAGACAGATAGATAGATAGATAGATAGATAGATAGATAGATAGATAGATAGATAGATAGATAGATAGATAGATAGATAGATAGATTGATAGAAAGACTGTATGCAATAACCCTGGATGTCTGACAGTTGAAGCAGACTGGTGATGTCATTAAGGCTCTATTATGACACGTACAGCTTGGAACCATAACTACTACAGCCCGGCAGCCATTTATAGCCAGTCTCCATTGGAGATGGAAGTGGGCAGAAATGTACTGGCCTATCTTCCCAAGACGCCACAGCAGCCGGACAAATTGTATGTTCGACAGAATGGCTGTTTTATTCAGCCCATAAGGGTGACTACCCACTACAGGTTTTTTTTTTTCACTGCGAAATTCGTAGCAGTTTTTTTTCTGCAGGGGTCTATGGGAATTGTAATGTTAAAATCGAAATCACGCAAATTCGCAATTTACCGCGAAATCGCGATTTTAACATTACAAGTCCCATAGACTCCTGCAGAAAAAAAACCGCTGCGAATTTCGCAGTGAAAAAAAACTGTAGTGGGTAGTCATCCTAAGGGGGAAACGGCGGCCTACAAAATCTGATTGGTCGCTGCTGCCACCATTTATGAAAAGGTCGGCTCAGTTCTTCCATGGATAAGAATAAGGTCGGTACATAGGCAGGCAGGTAGGTTCAGTTTTTGTAGGTTGAGGAATGCTTATGGGCAAGGCCATATGTCTGAACGCTGGCGCATGAAATGGCAGAGAGGCCCGGCCCTGTGCATTCACTGATTATTGCCGTCAGCTGCTGTCTGCTTTCAAGCATGAATCAGGGGCTTCACACTTATCAACTGGCTTTGATTGTGGGTCACGCAGGTTGGTTGCAATGCCCTAGTATAAACGATACCTGGAACACAAGCCAGTCCTCAGGATGCATTCTAACTCAAGAGCACGATCACGTTGTGCCTGACCAATGTTTCCATCTTGGGTAGTAGCACAGTCCTAAGCGATATGGAGTGGAGTTGGCATATGAGCTGGTCTGTGGTTTTGCTTCCAACAGTTTCTACCGCACGCAGATGCTCAGTGGATACAATGTTGCGCGCTGGGGAAAACCCCAGGAATAATCCACAGCAGGCAGGCAAGCAAAATATAAATAAGGGGGGGATTGGTTAGCTGCCTGCAACTCTTGCTTGTACCCGAATAAGGTTTTGCCTGCAACGCGGCCTTGTACTGCTTGAGGCGACGTGACATTCATGCACAAGGCACAGGTGCTGACAGGTTTCTGCGGGCACCCACAGTGCAGCGTTGCATTCTTGAAACCGTTGCTTGACCCTTTCCCTAAAATCAGGAAGATTCGCTTACACCTCTTATGGCTTATAATAGCCGTCTCCTGGGATAACAATAGCAATACTGAGAAGAATGAAAATAAAACGCATCATAGGCTGAAGAAATTAAACGCTCGGCACGTCTTTTCTTCAGCCTTACATGACTATATATCTATATATGTATACATCCATATATTTGGGTAGAAATCCATAAAAATATATATCGATATATATTTATATAGATATTTATCTATACACAGAAACAGACAGATAGATAGATAGATAGATAGATAGATAGATAGATAGATAGATTGATAGAAAGACTGTATGCAATAACCCTGGATGTCTGACAGTTGAAGCAGACTGGTGATGTCATTAAGGCTCTATTATGACACGTACAGCTTGGAACCATAACTACTACAGCCCGGCAGCCATTTATAGCCAGTCTCCATTGGAGATGGAAGTGGGCAGAAATGTACTGGCCTATCTTCCCAAGACGCCACAGCAGCCGGACAAATTGTATGTTCGACAGAATGGCTGTTTTATTCAGCCCATAAGGGTGACTACCCACTACAGGTTTTTTTTTTTCACTGCGAAATTCGTAGCAGTTTTTTTTCTGCAGGGGTCTATGGGAATTGTAATGTTAAAATCGAAATCACGCAAATTCGCAATTTACCGCGAAATCGCGATTTTAACATTACAAGTCCCATAGACTCCTGCAGAAAAAAAACCGCTGCGAATTTCGCAGTGAAAAAAAACTGTAGTGGGTAGTCATCCTAAGGGGGAAACGGCGGCCTACAAAATCTGATTGGTCGCTGCTGCCACCATTTATGAAAAGGTCGGCTCAGTTCTTCCATGGATAAGAATAAGGTCGGTACATAGGCAGGCAGGTAGGTTCAGTTTTTGTAGGTTGAGGAATGCTTATGGGCAAGGCCTTATGTCTGAACGCTGGCGCATGAAATGGCAGAGAGGCCCGGCCCTGTGCATTCACTGATTATTGCCGTCAGCTGCTGTCTGCTTTCAAGCATGAATCAGGGGCTTCACACTTATCAACTGGCTTTGATTGTGGGTCACGCAGGTTGGTTGCAATGCCCTAGTATAAACGATACCTGGAACACAAGCCAGTCCTCAGGATGCATTCTAACTCAAGAGTACGATCACGTTGTGCCTGACCAATGTTTCCATCTTGGGTAATAGCACAGTCCTAAGCGATATGGAGTGGAGTTGGCATATGAGCTGGTCTGTGGTTTTGCTTCCAACAGTTTCTACCGCACGCAGATGCTCGGTGGATACAATGTTGCGCGCTGGGGAAAACCCCAGGAATAATCCACAGCAGGCAGGCAAGCAAAGTATAAATAAGGGGGGGATTGGTTAGCTGCCTGCAACTCTTGCTTGTACCCGAATAAGGTTTTGCCTGCAACGCGGCCTTGTACTGCTTGAGGCGACGTGACATTCATGCACAAGGCACAGGTGCTGGCAGGTTTCTGCGGGCACCCACAGTGCAGCGTTGCATTCTTGAAACCGTTGCTTGACCCTTTCCCTAAAATCAGGAAGATTCGCTTACACCTCTTATGGCTTATAATAGCCGTCTCCTGGGATAACAATAGCAATACTGAGAAGAATGAAAATAAAACGCATCATAGGCTGAAGAAATTAAACGCTCGGCACGTCTTTTCTTCAGCCTTACATGACTATATATCTATATATGTATACATCCATATATTTGGGTAGAAATCCATAAAAATATATATCGATATATATTTATATAGATATTTATCTATACACAGAAACAGACAGATAGATAGATAGATAGATAGATAGATAGATAGATAGATAGATAGATAGATAGATTGATAGAAAGACTGTATGCAATAACCCTGGATGTCTGACAGTTGAAGCAGACTGGTGATGTCATTAAGGCTCTATTATGACACGTACAGCTTGGAACCATAACTACTACAGCCCGGCAGCCATTTATAGCCAGTCTCCATTGGAGATGGAAGTGGGCAGAAATGTACTGGCCTATCTTCCCAAGACGCCACAGCAGCCGGACAAATTGTATGTTCGACAGAATGGCTGTTTTATTCAGCCCATAAGGGTGACTACCCACTACAGGTTTTTTTTTCACTGCGAAATTCGTAGCAGTTTTTTTTCTGCAGGGGTCTATGGGACTTGTAATGTTAAAATCGAAATCACGCAAAATCGCAATTTACCGCAAAATCGCGATTTTAACATTACAAGTCCCATAGACCCCTGCAGAAAAAAAAAAAAGCTGCGAATTTCGCAGTGAAAAAAAACTGTAGTGAGTAGTCACCCTAAGGGGGAAACGGCGGCCTACAAAATCTGATTGGTCGCTGCTGCCACCATTTATGAAAAGGTCGGCTCAGTTCTTCCATGGATAAGAATAAGGTAGGTACATAGGCAGGCAGGTAGGTTCAGTTTTTGTAGGTTGAGGAATGCTTATGGGCAAGGCCTTATGTCTGAACGCTGGCGCATGAAATGGCACAGAGGCCCGGCCCTGTGCATTCACTGATTATTGCCGTCAGCTGCTGTCTGCTTTCAAGCATGAATCAGGGGCTTGACACTTATCAACTGGCTTTGATTGTGGGTCACGCAGGTTGGTTGCAATGCCCTAGTATAAACGATACCTGGAACACAAGCCAGTCCTCAGGATGCATTCTAACTCAAGAGCACGATCACGTTGTGCCTGACCAATGTTTCCATCTTGGGTAGTAGCACAGTCCTAAGCGATATGGAGTGGAGTTGGCATATGAGCTGGTCTGTGGTTTTGCTTCCAACAGTTTCTACCGCATGCAGATGCTCAGTGGATACAATGTTGCGCGCTGGGGAAAACCCCAGGAATAATCCACAGCAGGCAGGCAAGCAAAGTATAAATAAGGGGGGGATTGGTTAGCTGCCTGCAACTCTTGCTTGTACCCGAATAAGGTTTTGCCTGCAACGCGGCCTTGTACTGCTTGAGGCGACGTGACATTCATGCACAAGGCACAGGTGCTGACAGGTTTCTGCGGGCACCCACAGTGCAGCGTTGCATTCTTGAAACCGTTGCTTGACCCTTTCCCTAAAATCAGGAAGATTCGCTTACACCTCTTATGGCTTATAATAGCCGTCTCCTGGGATAACAATAGCAATACTGAGAAGAATGAAAATAAAACGCATCATAGGCTGAAGAAATTAAACGCTCGGCACGTCTTTTCTTCAGCCTTACATGACTATATATCTATATATGTATACATCCATATATTTGGGAAGAAATCCATAAAAATATATATCGATATATATTTATATAGATATTTATCTATACACAGAAACAGACAGATAGATAGATAGATAGATAGATAGATAGATAGATAGATAGATAGATAGATAGATAGATAGATAGATAGATTGATAGAAAGACTGTATGCAATAACCCTGGATGTCTGACAGTTGAAGCAGACTGGTGATGTCATTAAGGCTCTATTATGACACGTACAGCTTGGAACCATAACTACTACAGCCCGGCAGCCATTTATAGCCAGTCTCCATTGGAGATGGAAGTGGGCAGAAATGTACTGGCCTATCTTCCCAAGACGCCACAGCAGCCGGACAAATTGTATGTTCGACAGAATGGCTGTTTTATTCAGCCCATAAGGGTGACTACCCACTACAGGTTTTTTTTTTTCACTGCGAAATTCGTAGCAGTTTTTTTTCTGCAGGGGTCTATGGGAATTGTAATGTTAAAATCGAAATCACGCAAATTCGCAATTTACCGCGAAATCGCGATTTTAACATTACAAGTCCCATAGACTCCTGCAGAAAAAAAACCGCTGCGAATTTCGCAGTGAAAAAAAACTGTAGTGGGTAGTCATCCTAAGGGGGAAACGGCGGCCTACAAAATCTGATTGGTCGCTGCTGCCACCATTTATGAAAAGGTCGGCTCAGTTCTTCCATGGATAAGAATAAGGTCGGTACATAGGCAGGCAGGTAGGTTCAGTTTTTGTAGGTTGAGGAATGCTTATGGGCAAGGCCTTATGTCTGAACGCTGGCGCATGAAATGGCAGAGAGGCCCGGCCCTGTGCATTCACTGATTATTGCCGTCAGCTGCTGTCTGCTTTCAAGCATGAATCAGGGGCTTCACACTTATCAACTGGCTTTGATTGTGGGTCACGCAGGTTGGTTGCAATGCCCTAGTATAAACGATACCTGGAACACAAGCCAGTCCTCAGGATGCATTCTAACTCAAGAGTACGATCACGTTGTGCCTGACCAATGTTTCCATCTTGGGTAATAGCACAGTCCTAAGCGATATGGAGTGGAGTTGGCATATGAGCTGGTCTGTGGTTTTGCTTCCAACAGTTTCTACCGCACGCAGATGCTCGGTGGATACAATGTTGCGCGCTGGGGAAAACCCCAGGAATAATCCACAGCAGGCAGGCAAGCAAAGTATAAATAAGGGGGGGATTGGTTAGCTGCCTGCAACTCTTGCTTGTACCCGAATAAGGTTTTGCCTGCAACGCGGCCTTGTACTGCTTGAGGCGACGTGACATTCATGCACAAGGCACAGGTGCTGGCAGGTTTCTGCGGGCACCCACAGTGCAGCGTTGCATTCTTGAAACCGTTGCTTGACCCTTTCCCTAAAATCAGGAAGATTCGCTTACACCTCTTATGGCTTATAATAGCCGTCTCCTGGGATAACAATAGCAATACTGAGAAGAATGAAAATAAAACGCATCATAGGCTGAAGAAATTAAACGCTCGGCACGTCTTTTCTTCAGCCTTACATGACTATATATCTATATATGTATACATCCATATATTTGGGTAGAAATCCATAAAAATATATATCGATATATATTTATATAGATATTTATCTATACACAGAAACAGACAGATAGATAGATAGATAGTTAGATAGATAGATAGATAGATAGATAGATAGATAGATAGATAGATAGATAGATAGATAGATAGATAGATAGATAGATAGATTGATAGAAAGACTGTATGCAATAACCCTGGATGTCTGACAGTTGAAGCAGACTGGTGATGTCATTAAGGCTCTATTATGACACGTACAGCTTGGAACCATAACTACTACAGCCCGGCAGCCATTTATAGCCAGTCTCCATTGGAGATGGAAGTGGGCAGAAATGTACTGGCCTATCTTCCCAAGACGCCACAGCAGCCGGACAAATTGTATGTTCGACAGAATGGCTGTTTTATTCAGCCCATAAGGGTGACTACCCACTACAGGTTTTTTTTTCACTGCGAAATTCGTAGCAGTTTTTTTTCTGCAGGGGTCTATGGGACTTGTAATGTTAAAATCGAAATCACGCAAAATCGCAATTTACCGCAAAATCGCGATTTTAACATTACAAGTCCCATAGACCCCTGCAGAAAAAAAAAAAAGCTGCGAATTTCGCAGTGAAAAAAAACTGTAGTGAGTAGTCACCCTAAGGGGGAAACGGCGGCCTACAAAATCTGATTGGTCGCTGCTGCCACCATTTATGAAAAGGTCGGCTCAGTTCTTCCATGGATAAGAATAAGGTAGGTACATAGGCAGGCAGGTAGGTTCAGTTTTTGTAGGTTGAGGAATGCTTATGGGCAAGGCCTTATGTCTGAACGCTGGCGCATGAAATGGCACAGAGGCCCGGCCCTGTGCATTCACTGATTATTGCCGTCAGCTGCTGTCTGCTTTCAAGCATGAATCAGGGGCTTGACACTTATCAACTGGCTTTGATTGTGGGTCACGCAGGTTGGTTGCAATGCCCTAGTATAAACGATACCTGGAACACAAGCCAGTCCTCAGGATGCATTCTAACTCAAGAGCACGATCACGTTGTGCCTGACCAATGTTTCCATCTTGGGTAGTAGCACAGTCCTAAGCGATATGGAGTGGAGTTGGCATATGAGCTGGTCTGTGGTTTTGCTTCCAACAGTTTCTACCGCATGCAGATGCTCAGTGGATACAATGTTGCGCGCTGGGGAAAACCCCAGGAATAATCCACAGCAGGCAGGCAAGCAAAGTATAAATAAGGGGGGGATTGGTTAGCTGCCTGCAACTCTTGCTTGTACCCGAATAAGGTTTTGCCTGCAACGCGGCCTTGTACTGCTTGAGGCGACGTGACATTCATGCACAAGGCACAGGTGCTGACAGGTTTCTGCGGGCACCCACAGTGCAGCGTTGCATTCTTGAAACCGTTGCTTGACCCTTTCCCTAAAATCAGGAAGATTCGCTTACACCTCTTATGGCTTATAATAGCCGTCTCCTGGGATAACAATAGCAATACTGAGAAGAATGAAAATAAAACGCATCATAGGCTGAAGAAATTAAACGCTCGGCACGTCTTTTCTTCAGCCTTACATGACTATATATCTATATATGTATACATCCATATATTTGGGAAGAAATCCATAAAAATATATATCGATATATATGTATTTCTATATATTTATATAGATATTTATCTATACACAGAAACAGATAGATAGATAGATAGATAGATAGATAGATAGATAGATAGATAGATAGATAGATTGATAGAAAGACTGTATGCAATAACCCTGGATGTC
The DNA here is from genome assembly GCF_035609145.1 of Eleutherodactylus coqui. Lineage (NCBI taxonomy): Eukaryota > Metazoa > Chordata > Amphibia > Anura > Eleutherodactylidae > Eleutherodactylus > Eleutherodactylus coqui. The sequence continues at coordinate 59,798 of NW_027101819.1, forward strand.
TGACAGTTGAAGCTGACTGGTGATGTCATTAAGACTCTATTATGACACGTACAGCTTGGAAGCATAAATACTACAGCACGGCAGCCATTTATAGCCAGTCTCCATTGGAGATGGAAGTGGGCAGGAATGTACTGGCCTATCTTCCCAAGACGCCACAGCAGCCGGACAAATTGTATGTTCGACAGAATGGCTGTTTTATTCAGCCCATAAGGGTGACTACCCACTACAGGTTTTTTTTTTTTCACTGCGAAATTCGTAGCAGTTTTTTTTCTGCAGGGGTCTATGGGAATTGTAATGTTAAAATCGAAATCACGCAAATTCGCAATTTACCGCGAAATCGCGATTTTAACATTACAAGTCCCATAGACTCCTGCAGAAAAAAAACCGCTGCGAATTTCGCAGTGAAAAAAAACTGTAGTGGGTAGTCATCCTAAGGGGGAAACGGCGGCCTACAAAATCTGATTGGTCGCTGCTGCCACCATTTATGAAAAGGTCGGCTCAGTTCTTCCATGGATAAGAATAAGGTCGGTACATAGGCAGGCAGGTAGGTTCAGTTTTTGTAGGTTGAGGAATGCTTATGGGCAAGGCCATATGTCTGAACGCTGGCGCATGAAATGGCAGAGAGGCCCGGCCCTGTGCATTCACTGATTATTGCCGTCAGCTGCTGTCTGCTTTCAAGCATGAATCAGGGGCTTCACACTTATCAACTGGCTTTGATTGTGGGTCACGCAGGTTGGTTGCAATGCCCTAGTATAAACGATACCTGGAACACAAGCCAGTCCTCAGGATGCATTCTAACTCAAGAGCACGATCACGTTGTGCCTGACCAATGTTTCCATCTTGGGTAGTAGCACAGTCCTAAGCGATATGGAGTGGAGTTGGCATATGAGCTGGTCTGTGGTTTTGCTTCCAACAGTTTCTACCGCACGCAGATGCTCAGTGGATACAATGTTGCGCGCTGGGGAAAACCCCAGGAATAATCCACAGCAGGCAGGCAAGCAAAGTATAAATAAGGGGGGGATTGGTTAGCTGCCTGCAACTCTTGCTTGTACCCGAATAAGGTTTTGCCTGCAACGCGGCCTTGTACTGCTTGAGGCGACGTGACATTCATGCACAAGGCACAGGTGCTGACAGGTTTCTGCGGGCACCCACAGTGCAGCGTTGCATTCTTGAAACCGTTGCTTGACCCTTTCCCTAAAATCAGGAAGATTCGCTTACACCTCTTATGGCTTATAATAGCCGTCTCCTGGGATAACAATAGCAATACTGAGAAGAATGAAAATAAAACGCATCATAGGCTGAAGAAATTAAACGCTCGGCACGTCTTTTCTTCAGCCTTACATGACTATATATCTATATATGTATACATCCATATATTTGGGTAGAAATCCATAAAAATATATATCTATATATATTTATATAGATATTTATCTATACACAGAAACAGACAGATAGATAGATAGATAGATAGATAGATAGATAGATAGATAGATAGATAGATAGATAGATAGATAGATAGATAGATAGATAGATAGATAGATAGATTGATAGAAAGACTGTATGCAATAACCCTGGATGTCTGACAGTTGAAGCAGACTGGTGATGTCATTAAGGCTCTATTATGACACGTACAGCTTGGAACCATAACTACTACAGCCCGGCAGCCATTTATAGCCAGTCTCCATTGGAGATGGAAGTGGGCAGAAATGTACTGGCCTATCTTCCCAAGACGCCACAGCAGCCGGACAAATTGTATGTTCGACAGAATGGCTGTTTTATTCAGCCCATAAGGGTGACTACCCACTACAGGTTTTTTTTTTTCACTGCGAAATTCGTAGCAGTTTTTTTTCTGCAGGGGTCTATGGGAATTGTAATGTTAAAATCGAAATCACGCAAATTCGCAATTTACCGCGAAATCGCGATTTTAACATTACAAGTCCCATAGACTCCTGCAGAAAAAAAACCGCTGCGAATTTCGCAGTGAAAAAAAACTGTAGTGGGTAGTCATCCTAAGGGGGAAACGGCGGCCTACAAAATCTGATTGGTCGCTGCTGCCACCATTTATGAAAAGGTCGGCTCAGTTCTTCCATGGATAAGAATAAGGTCGGTACATAGGCAGGCAGGTAGGTTCAGTTTTTGTAGGTTGAGGAATGCTTATGGGCAAGGCCATATGTCTGAACGCTGGCGCATGAAATGGCAGAGAGGCCCGGCCCTGTGCATTCACTGATTATTGCTGTCAGCTGCTGTCTGCTTTCAAGCATGAATCAGGGGCTTCACACTTATCAACTGGCTTTGATTGTGGGTCACGCAGGTTGGTTGCAATGCCCTAGTATAAACGATACCTGGAACACAAGCCAGTCCTCAGGATGCATTCTAACTCAAGAGCACGATCACGTTGTGCCTGACCAATGTTTCCATCTTGGGTAGTAGCACAGTCCTAAGCGATATGGAGTGGAGTTGGCATATGAGCTGGTCTGTGGTTTTGCTTCCAACAGTTTCTACCGCACGCAGATGCTCAGTGGATACAATGTTGCGCGCTGGGGAAAACCCCAGGAATAATCCACAGCAGGCAGGCAAGCAAAGTATAAATAAGGGGGGGATTGGTTAGCTGCCTGCAACTCTTGCTTGTACCCGAATAAGGTTTTGCCTGCAACGCGGCCTTGTACTGCTTGAGGCGACGTGACATTCATGCACAAGGCACAGGTGCTGACAGGTTTCTGCGGGCACCCACAGTGCAGCGTTGCATTCTTGAAACCGTTGCTTGACCCTTTCCCTAAAATCAGGAAGATTCGCTTACACCTCTTATGGCTTATAATAGCCGTCTCCTGGGATAACAATAGCAATACTGAGAAGAATGAAAATAAAACGCATCATAGGCTGAAGAAATTAAACGCTCGGCACGTCTTTTCTTCAGCCTTACATGACTATATATCTATATATGTATACATCCATATATTTGGGTAGAAATCCATAAAAATATATATCGATATATATTTATATAGATATTTATCTATACACAGAAACAGACAGATAGATAGATAGATAGATAGATAGATAGATAGATAGATAGATAGATAGATAGATAGATAGATAGATAGATTGATAGAAAGACTGTATGCAATAACCCTGGATGTCTGACAGTTGAAGCAGACTGGTGATGTCATTAAGGCTCTATTATGACACGTACAGCTTGGAACCATAACTACTACAGCCCGGCAGCCATTTATAGCCAGTCTCCATTGGAGATGGAAGTGGGCAGAAATGTACTGGCCTATCTTCCCAAGACGCCACAGCAGCCGGACAAATTGTATGTTCGACAGAATGGCTGTTTTATTCAGCCCATAAGGGTGACTACCCACTACAGGTTTTTTTTTTTCACTGCGAAATTCGTAGCAGTTTTTTTTCTGCAGGGGTCTATGGGAATTGTAATGTTAAAATCGAAATCACGCAAATTCGCAATTTACCGCGAAATCGCGATTTTAACATTACAAGTCCCATAGACTCCTGCAGAAAAAAAACCGCTGCGAATTTCGCAGTGAAAAAAAACTGTAGTGGGTAGTCATCCTAAGGGGGAAACGGCGGCCTACAAAATCTGATTGGTCGCTGCTGCCACCATTTATGAAAAGGTCGGCTCAGTTCTTCCATGGATAAGAATAAGGTCGGTACATAGGCAGGCAGGTAGGTTCAGTTTTTGTAGGTTGAGGAATGCTTATGGGCAAGGCCTTATGTCTGAACGCTGGCGCATGAAATGGCAGAGAGGCCCGGCCCTGTGCATTCACTGATTATTGCCGTCAGCTGCTGTCTGCTTTCAAGCATGAATCAGGGGCTTCACACTTATCAACTGGCTTTGATTGTGGGTCACGCAGGTTGGTTGCAATGCCCTAGTATAAACGATACCTGGAACACAAGCCAGTCCTCAGGATGCATTCTAACTCAAGAGTACGATCACGTTGTGCCTGACCAATGTTTCCATCTTGGGTAATAGCACAGTCCTAAGCGATATGGAGTGGAGTTGGCATATGAGCTGGTCTGTGGTTTTGCTTCCAACAGTTTCTACCGCACGCAGATGCTCGGTGGATACAATGTTGCGCGCTGGGGAAAACCCCAGGAATAATCCACAGCAGGCAGGCAAGCAAAGTATAAATAAGGGGGGGATTGGTTAGCTGCCTGCAACTCTTGCTTGTACCCGAATAAGGTTTTGCCTGCAACGCGGCCTTGTACTGCTTGAGGCGACGTGACATTCATGCACAAGGCACAGGTGCTGGCAGGTTTCTGCGGGCACCCACAGTGCAGCGTTGCATTCTTGAAACCGTTGCTTGACCCTTTCCCTAAAATCAGGAAGATTCGCTTACACCTCTTATGGCTTATAATAGCCGTCTCCTGGGATAACAATAGCAATACTGAGAAGAATGAAAATAAAACGCATCATAGGCTGAAGAAATTAAACGCTCGGCACGTCTTTTCTTCAGCCTTACATGACTATATATCTATATATGTATACATCCATATATTTGGGTAGAAATCCATAAAAATATATATCGATATATATTTATATAGATATTTATCTATACACAGAAACAGACAGATAGATAGATAGATAGATAGATAGATAGATAGATAGATAGATTGATAGAAAGACTGTATGCAATAACCCTGGATGTCTGACAGTTGAAGCAGACTGGTGATGTCATTAAGGCTCTATTATGACACGTACAGCTTGGAACCATAACTACTACAGCCCGGCAGCCATTTATAGCCAGTCTCCATTGGAGATGGAAGTGGGCAGAAATGTACTGGCCTATCTTCCCAAGACGCCACAGCAGCCGGACAAATTGTATGTTCGACAGAATGGCTGTTTTATTCAGCCCATAAGGGTGACTACCCACTACAGGTTTTTTTTTCACTGCGAAATTCGTAGCAGTTTTTTTTCTGCAGGGGTCTATGGGACTTGTAATGTTAAAATCGAAATCACGCAAAATCGCAATTTACCGCAAAATCGCGATTTTAACATTACAAGTCCCATAGACCCCTGCAGAAAAAAAAAAAAGCTGCGAATTTCGCAGTGAAAAAAAACTGTAGTGAGTAGTCACCCTAAGGGGGAAACGGCGGCCTACAAAATCTGATTGGTCGCTGCTGCCACCATTTATGAAAAGGTCGGCTCAGTTCTTCCATGGATAAGAATAAGGTAGGTACATAGGCAGGCAGGTAGGTTCAGTTTTTGTAGGTTGAGGAATGCTTATGGGCAAGGCCTTATGTCTGAACGCTGGCGCATGAAATGGCACAGAGGCCCGGCCCTGTGCATTCACTGATTATTGCCGTCAGCTGCTGTCTGCTTTCAAGCATGAATCAGGGGCTTGACACTTATCAACTGGCTTTGATTGTGGGTCACGCAGGTTGGTTGCAATGCCCTAGTATAAACGATACCTGGAACACAAGCCAGTCCTCAGGATGCATTCTAACTCAAGAGCACGATCACGTTGTGCCTGACCAATGTTTCCATCTTGGGTAGTAGCACAGTCCTAAGCGATATGGAGTGGAGTTGGCATATGAGCTGGTCTGTGGTTTTGCTTCCAACAGTTTCTACCGCATGCAGATGCTCAGTGGATACAATGTTGCGCGCTGGGGAAAACCCCAGGAATAATCCACAGCAGGCAGGCAAGCAAAGTATAAATAAGGGGGGGATTGGTTAGCTGCCTGCAACTCTTGCTTGTACCCGAATAAGGTTTTGCCTGCAACGCGGCCTTGTACTGCTTGAGGCGACGTGACATTCATGCACAAGGCACAGGTGCTGACAGGTTTCTGCGGGCACCCACAGTGCAGCGTTGCATTCTTGAAACCGTTGCTTGACCCTTTCCCTAAAATCAGGAAGATTCGCTTACACCTCTTATGGCTTATAATAGCCGTCTCCTGGGATAACAATAGCAATACTGAGAAGAATGAAAATAAAACGCATCATAGGCTGAAGAAATTAAACGCTCGGCACGTCTTTTCTTCAGCCTTACATGACTATATATCTATATATGTATACATCCATATATTTGGGAAGAAATCCATAAAAATATATATCGATATATATGTATTTCTATATATTTATATAGATATTTATCTATACACAGAAACAGATAGATAGATAGATAGATAGATAGATAGATAGATAGATAGATTGATAGAAAGACTGTATGCAATAACCCTGGATGTCTGACAGTTGAAGCTGACTGGTGATGTCATTAAGACTCTATTATGACACGTACAGCTTGGAAGCATAAATACTACAGCACGGCAGCCATTTATAGCCAGTCTCCATTGGAGATGGAAGTGGGCAGGAATGTACTGGCCTATCTTCCCAAGACGCCACAGCAGCCGGACAAATTGTATGTTCGACAGAATGGCTGTTTTATTCAGCCCATAAGGGTGACTACCCACTACAGGTTTGTTTTTTTTCACTGTGAAATTCGTAGCAGTTTTTTTTCTGCAGGGGTCTATGGGAATTGTAATGTTAAAATCGAAATCACGCAAATTCGCAATTTACCGCGAAATCGCGATTTTAACATTACAAGTCCCATAGACTCCTGCAGAAAAAAAACCGCTGCGAATTTCGCAGTGAAAAAAAACTGTAGTGGGTAGTCATCCTAAGGGGGAAACGGCGGCCTACAAAATCTGATTGGTCGCTGCTGCCACCATTTATGAAAAGGTCGGCTCAGTTCTTCCATGGATAAGAATAAGGTCGGTACATAGGCAGGCAGGTAGGTTCAGTTTTTGTAGGTTGAGGAATGCTTATGGGCAAGGCCATATGTCTGAACGCTGGCGCATGAAATGGCAGAGAGGCCCGGCCCTGTGCATTCACTGATTATTGCCGTCAGCTGCTGTCTGCTTTCAAGCATGAATCAGGGGCTTCACACTTATCAACTGGCTTTGATTGTGGGTCACGCAGGTTGGTTGCAATGCCCTAGTATAAACGATACCTGGAACACAAGCCAGTCCTCAGGATGCATTCTAACTCAAGAGCACGATCACGTTGTGCCTGACCAATGTTTCCATCTTGGGTAGTAGCACAGTCCTAAGCGATATGGAGTGGAGTTGGCATATGAGCTGGTCTGTGGTTTTGCTTCCAACAGTTTCTACCGCACGCAGATGCTCAGTGGATACAATGTTGCGCGCTGGGGAAAACCCCAGGAATAATCCACAGCAGGCAGGCAAGCAAAGTATAAATAAGGGGGGGATTGGTTAGCTGCCTGCAACTCTTGCTTGTACCCGAATAAGGTTTTGCCTGCAACGCGGCCTTGTACTGCTTGAGGCGACGTGACATTCATGCACAAGGCACAGGTGCTGACAGGTTTCTGCGGGCACCCACAGTGCAGCGTTGCATTCTTGAAACCGTTGCTTGACCCTTTCCCTAAAATCAGGAAGATTCGCTTACACCTCTTATGGCTTATAATAGCCGTCTCCTGGGATAACAATAGCAATACTGAGAAGAATGAAAATAAAACGCATCATAGGCTGAAGAAATTAAACGCTCGGCACGTCTTTTCTTCAGCCTTACATGACTATATATCTATATATGTATACATCCATATATTTGGGTAGAAATCCATAAAAATATATATCGATATATATTTATATAGATATTTATCTATACACAGAAACAGACAGATAGATAGATAGATAGATAGATAGATAGATAGATAGATAGATAGATAGATAGATAGATAGATAGATAGATTGATAGAAAGACTGTATGCAATAACCCTGGATGTCTGACAGTTGAAGCAGACTGGTGATGTCATTAAGGCTCTATTATGACACGTACAGCTTGGAACCATAACTACTACAGCCCGGCAGCCATTTATAGCCAGTCTCCATTGGAGATGGAAGTGGGCAGAAATGTACTGGCCTATCTTCCCAAGACGCCACAGCAGCCGGACAAATTGTATGTTCGACAGAATGGCTGTTTTATTCAGCCCATAAGGGTGACTACCCACTACAGGTTTTTTTTTTTCACTGCGAAATTCGTAGCAGTTTTTTTTCTGCAGGGGTCTATGGGAATTGTAATGTTAAAATCGAAATCACGCAAATTCGCAATTTACCGCGAAATCGCGATTTTAACATAACAAATCCCATAGACTCCTGCAGAAAAAAAACCGCTGCGAATTTCGCAGTGAAAAAAAACTGTAGTGGGTAGTCATCCTAAGGGGGAAACGGCGGCCTACAAAATCTGATTGGTCGCTGCTGCCACCATTTATGAAAAGGTCGGCTCAGTTCTTCCATGGATAAGAATAAGGTCGGTACATAGGCAGGCAGGTAGGTTCAGTTTTTGTAGGTTGAGGAATGCTTATGGGCAAGGCCATATGTCTGAACGCTGGCGCATGAAATGGCAGAGAGGCCCGGCCCTGTGCATTCACTGATTATTGCCGTCAGCTGCTGTCTGCTTTCAAGCATGAATCAGGGGCTTCACACTTATCAACTGGCTTTGATTGTGGGTCACGCAGGTTGGTTGCAATGCCCTAGTATAAACGATACCTGGAACACAAGCCAGTCCTCAGGATGCATTCTAACTCAAGAGCACGATCACGTTGTGCCTGACCAATGTTTCCATCTTGGGTAGTAGCACAGTCCTAAGCGATATGGAGTGGAGTTGGCATATGAGCTGGTCTGTGGTTTTGCTTCCAACAGTTTCTACCGCACGCAGATGCTCAGTGGATACAATGTTGCGCGCTGGGGAAAACCCCAGGAATAATCCACAGCAGGCAGGCAAGCAAAGTATAAATAAGGGGGGGATTGGTTAGCTGCCTGCAACTCTTGCTTGTACCCGAATAAGGTTTTGCCTGCAACGCGGCCTTGTACTGCTTGAGGCGACGTGACATTCATGCACAAGGCACAGGTGCTGACAGGTTTCTGCGGGCACCCACAGTGCAGCGTTGCATTCTTGAAACCGTTGCTTGACCCTTTCCCTAAAATCAGGAAGATTCGCTTACACCTCTTATGGCTTATAATAGCCGTCTCCTGGGATAACAATAGCAATACTGAGAAGAATGAAAATAAAACGCATCATAGGCTGAAGAAATTAAACGCTCGGCACGTCTTTTCTTCAGCCTTACATGACTATATATCTATATATGTATACATCCATATATTTGGGTAGAAATCCATAAAAATATATATCGATATATATTTATATAGATATTTATCTATACACAGAAACAGACAGATAGATAGATAGATAGATAGATAGATAGATAGATAGATAGATAGATTGATAGAAAGACTGTATGCAATAACCCTGGATGTCTGACAGTTGAAGCAGACTGGTGATGTCATTAAGGCTCTATTATGACACGTACAGCTTGGAACCATAACTACTACAGCCCGGCAGCCATTTATAGCCAGTCTCCATTGGAGATGGAAGTGGGCAGAAATGTACTGGCCTATCTTCCCAAGACGCCACAGCAGCCGGACAAATTGTATGTTCGACAGAATGGCTGTTTTATTCAGCCCATAAGGGTGACTACCCACTACAGGTTTTTTTTTTTCACTGCGAAATTCGTAGCAGTTTTTTTTCTGCAGGGGTCTATGGGAATTGTAATGTTAAAATCGAAATCACGCAAATTCGCAATTTACCGCGAAATCGCGATTTTAACATTACAAGTCCCATAGACTCCTGCAGAAAAAAAACCGCTGCGAATTTCGCAGTGAAAAAAAACTGTAGTGGGTAGTCATCCTAAGGGGGAAACGGCGGCCTACAAAATCTGATTGGTCGCTGCTGCCACCATTTATGAAAAGGTCGGCTCAGTTCTTCCATGGATAAGAATAAGGTCGGTACATAGGCAGGCAGGTAGGTTCAGTTTTTGTAGGTTGAGGAATGCTTATGGGCAAGGCCTTATGTCTGAACGCTGGCGCATGAAATGGCAGAGAGGCCCGGCCCTGTGCATTCACTGATTATTGCCGTCAGCTGCTGTCTGCTTTCAAGCATGAATCAGGGGCTTCACACTTATCAACTGGCTTTGATTGTGGGTCACGCAGGTTGGTTGCAATGCCCTAGTATAAACGATACCTGGAACACAAGCCAGTCCTCAGGATGCATTCTAACTCAAGAGTACGATCACGTTGTGCCTGACCAATGTTTCCATCTTGGGTAATAGCACAGTCCTAAGCGATATGGAGTGGAGTTGGCATATGAGCTGGTCTGTGGTTTTGCTTCCAACAGTTTCTACCGCACGCAGATGCTCGGTGGATACAATGTTGCGCGCTGGGGAAAACCCCAGGAATAATCCACAGCAGGCAGGCAAGCAAAGTATAAATAAGGGGGGGATTGGTTAGCTGCCTGCAACTCTTGCTTGTACCCGAATAAGGTTTTGCCTGCAACGCGGCCTTGTACTGCTTGAGGCGACGTGACATTCATGCACAAGGCACAGGTGCTGGCAGGTTTCTGCGGGCACCCACAGTGCAGCGTTGCATTCTTGAAACCGTTGCTTGACCCTTTCCCTAAAATCAGGAAGATTCGCTTACACCTCTTATGGCTTATAATAGCCGTCTCCTGGGATAACAATAGCAATACTGAGAAGAATGAAAATAAAACGCATCATAGGCTGAAGAAATTAAACGCTCGGCACGTCTTTTCTTCAGCCTTACATGACTATATATCTATATATGTATACATCCATATATTTGGGTAGAAATCCATAAAAATATATATCGATATATATTTATATAGATATTTATCTATACACAGAAACAGACAGATAGATAGATAGATAGATAGATAGATAGATAGATAGATAGATAGATAGATAGATAGATAGATAGATTGATAGAAAGACTGTATGCAATAACCCTGGATGTCTGACAGTTGAAGCAGACTGGTGATGTCATTAAGGCTCTATTATGACACGTACAGCTTGGAACCATAACTACTACAGCCCGGCAGCCATTTATAGCCAGTCTCCATTGGAGATGGAAGTGGGCAGAAATGTACTGGCCTATCTTCCCAAGACGCCACAGCAGCCGGACAAATTGTATGTTCGACAGAATGGCTGTTTTATTCAGCCCATAAGGGTGACTACCCACTACAGGTTTTTTTTTTTCACTGCGAAATTCGTAGCAGTTTTTTTTCTGCAGGGGTCTATGGGAATTGTAATGTTAAAATCGAAATCACGCAAATTCGCAATTTACCGCGAAATCGCGATTTTAACATTACAAGTCCCATAGACTCCTGCAGAAAAAAAACCGCTGCGAATTTCGCAGTGAAAAAAAACTGTAGTGGGTAGTCATCCTAAGGGGGAAACGGCGGCCTACAAAATCTGATTGGTCGCTGCTGCCACCATTTATGAAAAGGTCGGCTCAGTTCTTCCATGGATAAGAATAAGGTCGGTACATAGGCAGGCAGGTAGGTTCAGTTTTTGTAGGTTGAGGAATGCTTATGGGCAAGGCCATATGTCTGAACGCTGGCGCATGAAATGGCAGAGAGGCCCGGCCCTGTGCATTCACTGATTATTGCCGTCAGCTGCTGTCTGCTTTCAAGCATGAATCAGGGGCTTCACACTTATCAACTGGCTTTGATTGTGGGTCACGCAGGTTGGTTGCAATGCCCTAGTATAAACGATACCTGGAACACAAGCCAGTCCTCAGGATGCATTCTAACTCAAGAGCACGATCACGTTGTGCCTGACCAATGTTTCCATCTTGGGTAGTAGCACAGTCCTAAGCGATATGGAGTGGAGTTGGCATATGAGCTGGTCTGTGGTTTTGCTTCCAACAGTTTCTACCGCACGCAGATGCTCAGTGGATACAATGTTGCGCGCTGGGGAAAACCCCAGGAATAATCCACAGCAGGCAGGCAAGCAAAGTATAAATAAGGGGGGGATTGGTTAGCTGCCTGCAACTCTTGCTTGTACCCGAATAAGGTTTTGCCTGCAACGCGGCCTTGTACTGCTTGAGGCGACGTGACATTCATGCACAAGGCACAGGTGCTGACAGGTTTCTGCGGGCACCCACAGTGCAGCGTTGCATTCTTGAAACCGTTGCTTGACCCTTTCCCTAAAATCAGGAAGATTCGCTTACACCTCTTATGGCTTATAATAGCCGTCTCCTGGGATAACAATAGCAATACTGAGAAGAATGAAAATAAAACGCATCATAGGCTGAAGAAATTAAACGCTCGGCACGTCTTTTCTTCAGCCTTACATGACTATATATCTATATATGTATACATCCATATATTTGGGTAGAAATCCATAAAAATATATATCGATATATATTTATATAGATATTTATCTATACACAGAAACAGACAGATAGATAGATAGATAGATAGATAGATAGATAGATAGATAGATAGATAGATAGATAGATAGATAGATAGATAGATAGATAGATTGATAGAAAGACTGTATGCAATAACCCTGGATGTCTGACAGTTGAAGCAGACTGGTGATGTCATTAAGGCTCTATTATGACACGTACAGCTTGGAACCATAACTACTACAGCCCGGCAGCCATTTATAGCCAGTCTCCATTGGAGATGGAAGTGGGCAGAAATGTACTGGCCTATCTTCCCAAGACGCCACAGCAGCCGGACAAATTGTATGTTCGACAGAATGGCTGTTTTATTCAGCCCATAAGGGTGACTACCCACTACAGGTTTTTTTTTTTCACTGCGAAATTCGTAGCAGTTTTTTTTCTGCAGGGGTCTATGGGAATTGTAATGTTAAAATCGAAATCACGCAAATTCGCAATTTACCGCGAAATCGCGATTTTAACATAACAAATCCCATAGACTCCTGCAGAAAAAAAACCGCTGCGAATTTCGCAGTGAAAAAAAACTGTAGTGGGTAGTCATCCTAAGGGGGAAACGGCGGCCTACAAAATCTGATTGGTCGCTGCTGCCACCATTTATGAAAAGGTCGGCTCAGTTCTTCCATGGATAAGAATAAGGTCGGTACATAGGCAGGCAGGTAGGTTCAGTTTTTGTAGGTTGAGGAATGCTTATGGGCAAGGCCATATGTCTGAACGCTGGCGCATGAAATGGCAGAGAGGCCCGGCCCTGTGCATTCACTGATTATTGCCGTCAGCTGCTGTCTGCTTTCAAGCATGAATCAGGGGCTTCACACTTATCAACTGGCTTTGATTGTGGGTCACGCAGGTTGGTTGCAATGCCCTAGTATAAACGATACCTGGAACACAAGCCAGTCCTCAGGATGCATTCTAACTCAAGAGCACGATCACGTTGTGCCTGACCAATGTTTCCATCTTGGGTAGTAGCACAGTCCTAAGCGATATGGAGTGGAGTTGGCATATGAGCTGGTCTGTGGTTTTGCTTCCAACAGTTTCTACCGCACGCAGATGCTCAGTGGATACAATGTTGCGCGCTGGGGAAAACCCCAGGAATAATCCACAGCAGGCAGGCAAGCAAAGTATAAATAAGGGGGGGATTGGTTAGCTGCCTGCAACTCTTGCTTGTACCCGAATAAGGTTTTGCCTGCAACGCGGCCTTGTACTGCTTGAGGCGACGTGACATTCATGCACAAGGCACAGGTGCTGACAGGTTTCTGCGGGCACCCACAGTGCAGCGTTGCATTCTTGAAACCGTTGCTTGACCCTTTCCCTAAAATCAGGAAGATTCGCTTACACCTCTTATGGCTTATAATAGCCGTCTCCTGGGATAACAATAGCAATACTGAGAAGAATGAAAATAAAACGCATCATAGGCTGAAGAAATTAAACGCTCGGCACGTCTTTTCTTCAGCCTTACATGACTATATATCTATATATGTATACATCCATATATTTGGGTAGAAATCCATAAAAATATATATCGATATATATTTATATAGATATTTATCTATACACAGAAACAGACAGATAGATAGATAGATAGATAGATAGATAGATAGATAGATAGATAGATTGATAGAAAGACTGTATGCAATAACCCTGGATGTCTGACAGTTGAAGCAGACTGGTGATGTCATTAAGGCTCTATTATGACACGTACAGCTTGGAACCATAACTACTACAGCCCGGCAGCCATTTATAGCCAGTCTCCATTGGAGATGGAAGTGGGCAGAAATGTACTGGCCTATCTTCCCAAGACGCCACAGCAGCCGGACAAATTGTATGTTCGACAGAATGGCTGTTTTATTCAGCCCATAAGGGTGACTACCCACTACAGGTTTTTTTTTTTCACTGCGAAATTCGTAGCAGTTTTTTTTCTGCAGGGGTCTATGGGAATTGTAATGTTAAAATCGAAATCACGCAAATTCGCAATTTACCGCGAAATCGCGATTTTAACATTACAAGTCCCATAGACTCCTGCAGAAAAAAAACCGCTGCGAATTTCGCAGTGAAAAAAAACTGTAGTGGGTAGTCATCCTAAGGGGGAAACGGCGGCCTACAAAATCTGATTGGTCGCTGCTGCCACCATTTATGAAAAGGTCGGCTCAGTTCTTCCATGGATAAGAATAAGGTCGGTACATAGGCAGGCAGGTAGGTTCAGTTTTTGTAGGTTGAGGAATGCTTATGGGCAAGGCCTTATGTCTGAACGCTGGCGCATGAAATGGCAGAGAGGCCCGGCCCTGTGCATTCACTGATTATTGCCGTCAGCTGCTGTCTGCTTTCAAGCATGAATCAGGGGCTTCACACTTATCAACTGGCTTTGATTGTGGGTCACGCAGGTTGGTTGCAATGCCCTAGTATAAACGATACCTGGAACACAAGCCAGTCCTCAGGATGCATTCTAACTCAAGAGTACGATCACGTTGTGCCTGACCAATGTTTCCATCTTGGGTAATAGCACAGTCCTAAGCGATATGGAGTGGAGTTGGCATATGAGCTGGTCTGTGGTTTTGCTTCCAACAGTTTCTACCGCACGCAGATGCTCGGTGGATACAATGTTGCGCGCTGGGGAAAACCCCAGGAATAATCCACAGCAGGCAGGCAAGCAAAGTATAAATAAGGGGGGGATTGGTTAGCTGCCTGCAACTCTTGCTTGTACCCGAATAAGGTTTTGCCTGCAACGCGGCCTTGTACTGCTTGAGGCGACGTGACATTCATGCACAAGGCACAGGTGCTGGCAGGTTTCTGCGGGCACCCACAGTGCAGCGTTGCATTCTTGAAACCGTTGCTTGACCCTTTCCCTAAAATCAGGAAGATTCGCTTACACCTCTTATGGCTTATAATAGCCGTCTCCTGGGATAACAATAGCAATACTGAGAAGAATGAAAATAAAACGCATCATAGGCTGAAGAAATTAAACGCTCGGCACGTCTTTTCTTCAGCCTTACATGACTATATATCTATATATGTATACATCCATATATTTGGGTAGAAATCCATAAAAATATATATCGATATATATTTATATAGATATTTATCTATACACAGAAACAGACAGATAGATAGATAGATAGATAGATAGATAGATAGATAGATAGATAGATAGATAGATAGATTGATAGAAAGACTGTATGCAATAACCCTGGATGTCTGACAGTTGAAGCAGACTGGTGATGTCATTAAGGCTCTATTATGACACGTACAGCTTGGAACCATAACTACTACAGCCCGGCAGCCATTTATAGCCAGTCTCCATTGGAGATGGAAGTGGGCAGAAATGTACTGGCCTATCTTCCCAAGACGCCACAGCAGCCGGACAAATTGTATGTTCGACAGAATGGCTGTTTTATTCAGCCCATAAGGGTGACTACCCACTACAGGTTTTTTTTTTTCACTGCGAAATTCGTAGCAGTTTTTTTTCTGCAGGGGTCTATGGGAATTGTAATGTTAAAATCGAAATCACGCAAATTCGCAATTTACCGCGAAATCGCGATTTTAACATTACAAGTCCCATAGACTCCTGCAGAAAAAAAACCGCTGCGAATTTCGCAGTGAAAAAAAACTGTAGTGGGTAGTCATCCTAAGGGGGAAACGGCGGCCTACAAAATCTGATTGGTCGCTGCTGCCACCATTTATGAAAAGGTCGGCTCAGTTCTTCCATGGATAAGAATAAGGTCGGTACATAGGCAGGCAGGTAGGTTCAGTTTTTGTAGGTTGAGGAATGCTTATGGGCAAGGCCATATGTCTGAACGCTGGCGCATGAAATGGCAGAGAGGCCCGGCCCTGTGCATTCACTGATTATTGCCGTCAGCTGCTGTCTGCTTTCAAGCATGAATCAGGGGCTTCACACTTATCAACTGGCTTTGATTGTGGGTCACGCAGGTTGGTTGCAATGCCCTAGTATAAACGATACCTGGAACACAAGCCAGTCCTCAGGATGCATTCTAACTCAAGAGCACGATCACGTTGTGCCTGACCAATGTTTCCATCTTGGGTAGTAGCACAGTCCTAAGCGATATGGAGTGGAGTTGGCATATGAGCTGGTCTGTGGTTTTGCTTCCAACAGTTTCTACCGCACGCAGATGCTCAGTGGATACAATGTTGCGCGCTGGGGAAAACCCCAGGAATAATCCACAGCAGGCAGGCAAGCAAAGTATAAATAAGGGGGGGATTGGTTAGCTGCCTGCAACTCTTGCTTGTACCCGAATAAGGTTTTGCCTGCAACGCGGCCTTGTACTGCTTGAGGCGACGTGACATTCATGCACAAGGCACAGGTGCTGACAGGTTTCTGCGGGCACCCACAGTGCAGCGTTGCATTCTTGAAACCGTTGCTTGACCCTTTCCCTAAAATCAGGAAGATTCGCTTACACCTCTTATGGCTTATAATAGCCGTCTCCTGGGATAACAATAGCAATACTGAGAAGAATGAAAATAAAACGCATCATAGGCTGAAGAAATTAAACGCTCGGCACGTCTTTTCTTCAGCCTTACATGACTATATATCTATATATGTATACATCCATATATTTGGGTAGAAATCCATAAAAATATATATCGATATATATTTATATAGATATTTATCTATACACAGAAACAGACAGATAGATAGATAGATAGATAGATAGATAGATAGATAGATAGATAGATAGATAGATAGATAGATAGATAGATAGATTGATAGAAAGACTGTATGCAATAACCCTGGATGTCTGACAGTTGAAGCAGACTGGTGATGTCATTAAGGCTCTATTATGACACGTACAGCTTGGAACCATAACTACTACAGCCCGGCAGCCATTTATAGCCAGTCTCCATTGGAGATGGAAGTGGGCAGAAATGTACTGGCCTATCTTCCCAAGACGCCACAGCAGCCGGACAAATTGTATGTTCGACAGAATGGCTGTTTTATTCAGCCCATAAGGGTGACTACCCACTACAGGTTTTTTTTTTTCACTGCGAAATTCGTAGCAGTTTTTTTTCTGCAGGGGTCTATGGGAATTGTAATGTTAAAATCGAAATCACGCAAATTCGCAATTTACCGCGAAATCGCGATTTTAACATTACAAGTCCCATAGACTCCTGCAGAAAAAAAACCGCTGCGAATTTCGCAGTGAAAAAAAACTGTAGTGGGTAGTCATCCTAAGGGGGAAACGGCGGCCTACAAAATCTGATTGGTCGCTGCTGCCACCATTTATGAAAAGGTCGGCTCAGTTCTTCCATGGATAAGAATAAGGTCGGTACATAGGCAGGCAGGTAGGTTCAGTTTTTGTAGGTTGAGGAATGCTTATGGGCAAGGCCATATGTCTGAACGCTGGCGCATGAAATGGCAGAGAGGCCCGGCCCTGTGCATTCACTGATTATTGCCGTCAGCTGCTGTCTGCTTTCAAGCATGAATCAGGGGCTTCACACTTATCAACTGGCTTTGATTGTGGGTCACGCAGGTTGGTTGCAATGCCCTAGTATAAACGATACCTGGAACACAAGCCAGTCCTCAGGATGCATTCTAACTCAAGAGCACGATCACGTTGTGCCTGACCAATGTTTCCATCTTGGGTAGTAGCACAGTCCTAAGCGATATGGAGTGGAGTTGGCATATGAGCTGGTCTGTGGTTTTGCTTCCAACAGTTTCTACCGCACGCAGATGCTCAGTGGATACAATGTTGCGCGCTGGGGAAAACCCCAGGAATAATCCACAGCAGGCAGGCAAGCAAAGTATAAATAAGGGGGGGATTGGTTAGCTGCCTGCAACTCTTGCTTGTACCCGAATAAGGTTTTGCCTGCAACGCGGCCTTGTACTGCTTGAGGCGACGTGACATTCATGCACAAGGCACAGGTGCTGACAGGTTTCTGCGGGCACCCACAGTGCAGCGTTGCATTCTTGAAACCGTTGCTTGACCCTTTCCCTAAAATCAGGAAGATTCGCTTACACCTCTTATGGCTTATAATAGCCGTCTCCTGGGATAACAATAGCAATACTGAGAAGAATGAAAATAAAACGCATCATAGGCTGAAGAAATTAAACGCTCGGCACGTCTTTTCTTCAGCCTTACATGACTATATATCTATATATGTATACATCCATATATTTGGGTAGAAATCCATAAAAATATATATCGATATATATTTATATAGATATTTATCTATACACAGAAACAGACAGATAGATAGATAGATAGATAGATAGATAGATAGATAGATAGATAGATAGATTGATAGAAAGACTGTATGCAATAACCCTGGATGTCTGACAGTTGAAGCAGACTGGTGATGTCATTAAGGCTCTATTATGACACGTACAGCTTGGAACCATAACTACTACAGCCCGGCAGCCATTTATAGCCAGTCTCCATTGGAGATGGAAGTGGGCAGAAATGTACTGGCCTATCTTCCCAAGACGCCACAGCAGCCGGACAAATTGTATGTTCGACAGAATGGCTGTTTTATTCAGCCCATAAGGGTGACTACCCACTACAGGTTTTTTTTTTTCACTGCGAAATTCGTAGCAGTTTTTTTTCTGCAGGGGTCTATGGGAATTGTAATGTTAAAATCGAAATCACGCAAATTCGCAATTTACCGCGAAATCGCGATTTTAACATTACAAGTCCCATAGACTCCTGCAGAAAAAAAACCGCTGCGAATTTCGCAGTGAAAAAAAACTGTAGTGGGTAGTCATCCTAAGGGGGAAACGGCGGCCTACAAAATCTGATTGGTCGCTGCTGCCACCATTTATGAAAAGGTCGGCTCAGTTCTTCCATGGATAAGAATAAGGTCGGTACATAGGCAGGCAGGTAGGTTCAGTTTTTGTAGGTTGAGGAATGCTTATGGGCAAGGCCTTATGTCTGAACGCTGGCGCATGAAATGGCAGAGAGGCCCGGCCCTGTGCATTCACTGATTATTGCCGTCAGCTGCTGTCTGCTTTCAAGCATGAATCAGGGGCTTCACACTTATCAACTGGCTTTGATTGTGGGTCACGCAGGTTGGTTGCAATGCCCTAGTATAAACGATACCTGGAACACAAGCCAGTCCTCAGGATGCATTCTAACTCAAGAGTACGATCACGTTGTGCCTGACCAATGTTTCCATCTTGGGTAATAGCACAGTCCTAAGCGATATGGAGTGGAGTTGGCATATGAGCTGGTCTGTGGTTTTGCTTCCAACAGTTTCTACCGCACGCAGATGCTCGGTGGATACAATGTTGCGCGCTGGGGAAAACCCCAGGAATAATCCACAGCAGGCAGGCAAGCAAAGTATAAATAAGGGGGGGATTGGTTAGCTGCCTGCAACTCTTGCTTGTACCCGAATAAGGTTTTGCCTGCAACGCGGCCTTGTACTGCTTGAGGCGACGTGACATTCATGCACAAGGCACAGGTGCTGGCAGGTTTCTGCGGGCACCCACAGTGCAGCGTTGCATTCTTGAAACCGTTGCTTGACCCTTTCCCTAAAATCAGGAAGATTCGCTTACACCTCTTATGGCTTATAATAGCCGTCTCCTGGGATAACAATAGCAATACTGAGAAGAATGAAAATAAAACGCATCATAGGCTGAAGAAATTAAACGCTCGGCACGTCTTTTCTTCAGCCTTACATGACTATATATCTATATATGTATACATCCATATATTTGGGTAGAAATCCATAAAAATATATATCGATATATATTTATATAGATATTTATCTATACACAGAAACAGACAGATAGATAGATAGATAGATAGATAGATAGATAGATAGATAGATAGATAGATAGATAGATAGATAGATAGATAGATTGATAGAAAGACTGTATGCAATAACCCTGGATGTCTGACAGTTGAAGCAGACTGGTGATGTCATTAAGGCTCTATTATGACACGTACAGCTTGGAACCATAACTACTACAGCCCGGCAGCCATTTATAGCCAGTCTCCATTGGAGATGGAAGTGGGCAGAAATGTACTGGCCTATCTTCCCAAGACGCCACAGCAGCCGGACAAATTGTATGTTCGACAGAATGGCTGTTTTATTCAGCCCATAAGGGTGACTACCCACTACAGGTTTTTTTTTTTCACTGCGAAATTCGTAGCAGTTTTTTTTCTGCAGGGGTCTATGGGAATTGTAATGTTAAAATCGAAATCACGCAAATTCGCAATTTACCGCGAAATCGCGATTTTAACATTACAAGTCCCATAGACTCCTGCAGAAAAAAAACCGCTGCGAATTTCGCAGTGAAAAAAAACTGTAGTGGGTAGTCATCCTAAGGGGGAAACGGCGGCCTACAAAATCTGATTGGTCGCTGCTGCCACCATTTATGAAAAGGTCGGCTCAGTTCTTCCATGGATAAGAATAAGGTCGGTACATAGGCAGGCAGGTAGGTTCAGTTTTTGTAGGTTGAGGAATGCTTATGGGCAAGGCCTTATGTCTGAACGCTGGCGCATGAAATGGCAGAGAGGCCCGGCCCTGTGCATTCACTGATTATTGCCGTCAGCTGCTGTCTGCTTTCAAGCATGAATCAGGGGCTTCACACTTATCAACTGGCTTTGATTGTGGGTCACGCAGGTTGGTTGCAATGCCCTAGTATAAACGATACCTGGAACACAAGCCAGTCCTCAGGATGCATTCTAACTCAAGAGTACGATCACGTTGTGCCTGACCAATGTTTCCATCTTGGGTAATAGCACAGTCCTAAGCGATATGGAGTGGAGTTGGCATATGAGCTGGTCTGTGGTTTTGCTTCCAACAGTTTCTACCGCACGCAGATGCTCAGTGGATACAATGTTGCGCGCTGGGGAAAACCCCAGGAATAATCCACAGCAGGCAGGCAAGCAAAGTATAAATAAGGGGGGGATTGGTTAGCTGCCTGCAACTCTTGCTTGTACCCGAATAAGGTTTTGCCTGCAACGCGGCCTTGTACTGCTTGAGGCGACGTGACATTCATGCACAAGGCACAGGTGCTGACAGGTTTCTGCGGGCACCCACAGTGCAGCGTTGCATTCTTGAAACCGTTGCTTGACCCTTTCCCTAAAATCAGGAAGATTCGCTTACACCTCTTATGGCTTATAATAGCCGTCTCCTGGGATAACAATAGCAATACTGAGAAGAATGAAAATAAAACGCATCATAGGCTGAAGAAATTAAACGCTCGGCACGTCTTTTCTTCAGCCTTACATGACTATATATCTATATATGTATACATCCATATATTTGGGTAGAAATCCATAAAAATATATATCGATATATATTTATATAGATATTTATCTATACACAGAAACAGACAGATAGATAGATAGATAGATAGATAGATAGATAGATAGATAGATAGATAGATAGATAGATAGATTGATAGAAAGACTGTATGCAATAACCCTGGATGTCTGACAGTTGAAGCAGACTGGTGATGTCATTAAGGCTCTATTATGACACGTACAGCTTAGAACCATAACTACTACAGCCCGGCAGCCATTTATAGCCAGTCTCCATTGGAGATGGAAGTGGGCAGAAATGTACTGGCCTATCTTCCCAAGACGCCACAGCAGCCGGACAAATTGTATGTTCGACAGAATGGCTGTTTTATTCAGCCCATAAGGGTGACTACCCACTACAGGTTTTTTTTTTTCACTGCGAAATTCGTAGCAGTTTTTTTTCTGCAGGGGTCTATGGGAATTGTAATGTTAAAATCGAAATCACGCAAATTCGCAATTTACCGCGAAATCGCGATTTTAACATTACAAGTCCCATAGACTCCTGCAGAAAAAAAACCGCTGCGAATTTCGCAGTGAAAAAAAACTGTAGTGGGTAGTCATCCTAAGGGGGAAACGGCGGCCTACAAAATCTGATTGGTCGCTGCTGCCACCATTTATGAAAAGGTCGGCTCAGTTCTTCCATGGATAAGAATAAGGTCGGTACATAGGCAGGCAGGTAGGTTCAGTTTTTGTAGGTTGAGGAATGCTTATGGGCAAGGCCTTATGTCTGAACGCTGGCGCATGAAATGGCAGAGAGGCCCGGCCCTGTGCATTCACTGATTATTGCCGTCAGCTGCTGTCTGCTTTCAAGCATGAATCAGGGGCTTCACACTTATCAACTGGCTTTGATTGTGGGTCACGCAGGTTGGTTGCAATGCCCTAGTATAAACGATACCTGGAACACAAGCCAGTCCTCAGGATGCATTCTAACTCAAGAGTACGATCACGTTGTGCCTGACCAATGTTTCCATCTTGGGTAATAGCACAGTCCTAAGCGATATGGAGTGGAGTTGGCATATGAGCTGGTCTGTGGTTTTGCTTCCAACAGTTTCTACCGCACGCAGATGCTCGGTGGATACAATGTTGCGCGCTGGGGAAAACCCCAGGAATAATCCACAGCAGGCAGGCAAGCAAAGTATAAA
Source organism: Eleutherodactylus coqui (assembly GCF_035609145.1). Lineage (NCBI taxonomy): Eukaryota > Metazoa > Chordata > Amphibia > Anura > Eleutherodactylidae > Eleutherodactylus > Eleutherodactylus coqui. Next base: position 82,485 of record NW_027101819.1, read on the forward strand.
TAAGGGGGGGATTGGTTAGCTGCCTGCAACTCTTGCTTGTACCCGAATAAGGTTTTGCCTGCAACGCGGCCTTGTACTGCTTGAGGCGACGTGACATTCATGCACAAGGCACAGGTGCTGGCAGGTTTCTGCGGGCACCCACAGTGCAGCGTTGCATTCTTGAAACCGTTGCTTGACCCTTTCCCTAAAATCAGGAAGATTCGCTTACACCTCTTATGGCTTATAATAGCCGTCTCCTGGGATAACAATAGCAATACTGAGAAGAATGAAAATAAAACGCATCATAGGCTGAAGAAATTAAACGCTCGGCACGTCTTTTCTTCAGCCTTACATGACTATATATCTATATATGTATACATCCATATATTTGGGTAGAAATCCATAAAAATATATATCGATATATATTTATATAGATATTTATCTATACACAGAAACAGACAGATAGATAGATAGATAGATAGATAGATAGATAGATAGATAGATAGATAGATAGATAGATAGATTGATAGAAAGACTGTATGCAATAACCCTGGATGTCTGACAGTTGAAGCAGACTGGTGATGTCATTAAGGCTCTATTATGACACGTACAGCTTGGAACCATAACTACTACAGCCCGGCAGCCATTTATAGCCAGTCTCCATTGGAGATGGAAGTGGGCAGAAATGTACTGGCCTATCTTCCCAAGACGCCACAGCAGCCGGACAAATTGTATGTTCGACAGAATGGCTGTTTTATTCAGCCCATAAGGGTGACTACCCACTACAGGTTTTTTTTTTTCACTGCGAAATTCGTAGCAGTTTTTTTTCTGCAGGGGTCTATGGGAATTGTAATGTTAAAATCGAAATCACGCAAATTCGCAATTTACCGCGAAATCGCGATTTTAACATTACAAGTCCCATAGACTCCTGCAGAAAAAAAACCGCTGCGAATTTCGCAGTGAAAAAAAACTGTAGTGGGTAGTCATCCTAAGGGGGAAACGGCGGCCTACAAAATCTGATTGGTCGCTGCTGCCACCATTTATGAAAAGGTCGGCTCAGTTCTTCCATGGATAAGAATAAGGTCGGTACATAGGCAGGCAGGTAGGTTCAGTTTTTGTAGGTTGAGGAATGCTTATGGGCAAGGCCTTATGTCTGAACGCTGGCGCATGAAATGGCAGAGAGGCCCGGCCCTGTGCATTCACTGATTATTGCCGTCAGCTGCTGTCTGCTTTCAAGCATGAATCAGGGGCTTCACACTTATCAACTGGCTTTGATTGTGGGTCACGCAGGTTGGTTGCAATGCCCTAGTATAAACGATACCTGGAACACAAGCCAGTCCTCAGGATGCATTCTAACTCAAGAGTACGATCACGTTGTGCCTGACCAATGTTTCCATCTTGGGTAATAGCACAGTCCTAAGCGATATGGAGTGGAGTTGGCATATGAGCTGGTCTGTGGTTTTGCTTCCAACAGTTTCTACCGCACGCAGATGCTCGGTGGATACAATGTTGCGCGCTGGGGAAAACCCCAGGAATAATCCACAGCAGGCAGGCAAGCAAAGTATAAATAAGGGGGGGATTGGTTAGCTGCCTGCAACTCTTGCTTGTACCCGAATAAGGTTTTGCCTGCAACGCGGCCTTGTACTGCTTGAGGCGACGTGACATTCATGCACAAGGCACAGGTGCTGGCAGGTTTCTGCGGGCACCCACAGTGCAGCGTTGCATTCTTGAAACCGTTGCTTGACCCTTTCCCTAAAATCAGGAAGATTCGCTTACACCTCTTATGGCTTATAATAGCCGTCTCCTGGGATAACAATAGCAATACTGAGAAGAATGAAAATAAAACGCATCATAGGCTGAAGAAATTAAACGCTCGGCACGTCTTTTCTTCAGCCTTACATGACTATATATCTATATATGTATACATCCATATATTTGGGTAGAAATCCATAAAAATATATATCGATATATATTTATATAGATATTTATCTATACACAGAAACAGACAGATAGATAGATAGATAGATAGATAGATAGATAGATAGATAGATAGATAGATAGATAGATAGATAGATTGATAGAAAGACTGTATGCAATAACCCTGGATGTCTGACAGTTGAAGCAGACTGGTGATGTCATTAAGGCTCTATTATGACACGTACAGCTTGGAACCATAACTACTACAGCCCGGCAGCCATTTATAGCCAGTCTCCATTGGAGATGGAAGTGGGCAGAAATGTACTGGCCTATCTTCCCAAGACGCCACAGCAGCCGGACAAATTGTATGTTCGACAGAATGGCTGTTTTATTCAGCCCATAAGGGTGACTACCCACTACAGGTTTTTTTTTTTCACTGCGAAATTCGTAGCAGTTTTTTTTCTGCAGGGGTCTATGGGAATTGTAATGTTAAAATCGAAATCACGCAAATTCGCAATTTACCGCGAAATCGCGATTTTAACATTACAAGTCCCATAGACTCCTGCAGAAAAAAAACCGCTGCGAATTTCGCAGTGAAAAAAAACTGTAGTGGGTAGTCATCCTAAGGGGGAAACGGCGGCCTACAAAATCTGATTGGTCGCTGCTGCCACCATTTATGAAAAGGTCGGCTCAGTTCTTCCATGGATAAGAATAAGGTCGGTACATAGGCAGGCAGGTAGGTTCAGTTTTTGTAGGTTGAGGAATGCTTATGGGCAAGGCCTTATGTCTGAACGCTGGCGCATGAAATGGCAGAGAGGCCCGGCCCTGTGCATTCACTGATTATTGCCGTCAGCTGCTGTCTGCTTTCAAGCATGAATCAGGGGCTTCACACTTATCAACTGGCTTTGATTGTGGGTCACGCAGGTTGGTTGCAATGCCCTAGTATAAACGATACCTGGAACACAAGCCAGTCCTCAGGATGCATTCTAACTCAAGAGTACGATCACGTTGTGCCTGACCAATGTTTCCATCTTGGGTAATAGCACAGTCCTAAGCGATATGGAGTGGAGTTGGCATATGAGCTGGTCTGTGGTTTTGCTTCCAACAGTTTCTACCGCACGCAGATGCTCGGTGGATACAATGTTGCGCGCTGGGGAAAACCCCAGGAATAATCCACAGCAGGCAGGCAAGCAAAGTATAAATAAGGGGGGGATTGGTTAGCTGCCTGCAACTCTTGCTTGTACCCGAATAAGGTTTTGCCTGCAACGCGGCCTTGTACTGCTTGAGGCGACGTGACATTCATGCACAAGGCACAGGTGCTGGCAGGTTTCTGCGGGCACCCACAGTGCAGCGTTGCATTCTTGAAACCGTTGCTTGACCCTTTCCCTAAAATCAGGAAGATTCGCTTACACCTCTTATGGCTTATAATAGCCGTCTCCTGGGATAACAATAGCAATACTGAGAAGAATGAAAATAAAACGCATCATAGGCTGAAGAAATTAAACGCTCGGCACGTCTTTTCTTCAGCCTTACATGACTATATATCTATATATGTATACATCCATATATTTGGGTAGAAATCCATAAAAATATATATCGATATATATTTATATAGATATTTATCTATACACAGAAACAGACAGATAGATAGATAGATAGATAGATAGATAGATAGATAGATAGATAGATAGATAGATTGATAGAAAGACTGTATGCAATAACCCTGGATGTCTGACAGTTGAAGCAGACTGGTGATGTCATTAAGGCTCTATTATGACACGTACAGCTTGGAACCATAACTACTACAGCCCGGCAGCCATTTATAGCCAGTCTCCATTGGAGATGGAAGTGGGCAGAAATGTACTGGCCTATCTTCCCAAGACGCCACAGCAGCCGGACAAATTGTATGTTCGACAGAATGGCTGTTTTATTCAGCCCATAAGGGTGACTACCCACTACAGGTTTTTTTTTTTCACTGCGAAATTCGTAGCAGTTTTTTTTCTGCAGGGGTCTATGGGAATTGTAATGTTAAAATCGAAATCACGCAAATTCGCAATTTACCGCGAAATCGCGATTTTAACATTACAAGTCCCATAGACTCCTGCAGAAAAAAAACCGCTGCGAATTTCGCAGTGAAAAAAAACTGTAGTGGGTAGTCATCCTAAGGGGGAAACGGCGGCCTACAAAATCTGATTGGTCGCTGCTGCCACCATTTATGAAAAGGTCGGCTCAGTTCTTCCATGGATAAGAATAAGGTCGGTACATAGGCAGGCAGGTAGGTTCAGTTTTTGTAGGTTGAGGAATGCTTATGGGCAAGGCCTTATGTCTGAACGCTGGCGCATGAAATGGCAGAGAGGCCCGGCCCTGTGCATTCACTGATTATTGCCGTCAGCTGCTGTCTGCTTTCAAGCATGAATCAGGGGCTTCACACTTATCAACTGGCTTTGATTGTGGGTCACGCAGGTTGGTTGCAATGCCCTAGTATAAACGATACCTGGAACACAAGCCAGTCCTCAGGATGCATTCTAACTCAAGAGTACGATCACGTTGTGCCTGACCAATGTTTCCATCTTGGGTAATAGCACAGTCCTAAGCGATATGGAGTGGAGTTGGCATATGAGCTGGTCTGTGGTTTTGCTTCCAACAGTTTCTACCGCACGCAGATGCTCGGTGGATACAATGTTGCGCGCTGGGGAAAACCCCAGGAATAATCCACAGCAGGCAGGCAAGCAAAGTATAAATAAGGGGGGGATTGGTTAGCTGCCTGCAACTCTTGCTTGTACCCGAATAAGGTTTTGCCTGCAACGCGGCCTTGTACTGCTTGAGGCGACGTGACATTCATGCACAAGGCACAGGTGCTGGCAGGTTTCTGCGGGCACCCACAGTGCAGCGTTGCATTCTTGAAACCGTTGCTTGACCCTTTCCCTAAAATCAGGAAGATTCGCTTACACCTCTTATGGCTTATAATAGCCGTCTCCTGGGATAACAATAGCAATACTGAGAAGAATGAAAATAAAACGCATCATAGGCTGAAGAAATTAAACGCTCGGCACGTCTTTTCTTCAGCCTTACATGACTATATATCTATATATGTATACATCCATATATTTGGGTAGAAATCCATAAAAATATATATCGATATATATTTATATAGATATTTATCTATACACAGAAACAGACAGATAGATAGATAGATAGATAGATAGATAGATAGATAGATAGATAGATAGATTGATAGAAAGACTGTATGCAATAACCCTGGATGTCTGACAGTTGAAGCAGACTGGTGATGTCATTAAGGCTCTATTATGACACGTACAGCTTGGAACCATAACTACTACAGCCCGGCAGCCATTTATAGCCAGTCTCCATTGGAGATGGAAGTGGGCAGAAATGTACTGGCCTATCTTCCCAAGACGCCACAGCAGCCGGACAAATTGTATGTTCGACAGAATGGCTGTTTTATTCAGCCCATAAGGGTGACTACCCACTACAGGTTTTTTTTTCACTGCGAAATTCGTAGCAGTTTTTTTTCTGCAGGGGTCTATGGGACTTGTAATGTTAAAATCGAAATCACGCAAAATCGCAATTTACCGCAAAATCGCGATTTTAACATTACAAGTCCCATAGACCCCTGCAGAAAAAAAAAAAAGCTGCGAATTTCGCAGTGAAAAAAAACTGTAGTGAGTAGTCACCCTAAGGGGGAAACGGCGGCCTACAAAATCTGATTGGTCGCTGCTGCCACCATTTATGAAAAGGTCGGCTCAGTTCTTCCATGGATAAGAATAAGGTAGGTACATAGGCAGGCAGGTAGGTTCAGTTTTTGTAGGTTGAGGAATGCTTATGGGCAAGGCCTTATGTCTGAACGCTGGCGCATGAAATGGCACAGAGGCCCGGCCCTGTGCATTCACTGATTATTGCCGTCAGCTGCTGTCTGCTTTCAAGCATGAATCAGGGGCTTGACACTTATCAACTGGCTTTGATTGTGGGTCACGCAGGTTGGTTGCAATGCCCTAGTATAAACGATACCTGGAACACAAGCCAGTCCTCAGGATGCATTCTAACTCAAGAGCACGATCACGTTGTGCCTGACCAATGTTTCCATCTTGGGTAGTAGCACAGTCCTAAGCGATATGGAGTGGAGTTGGCATATGAGCTGGTCTGTGGTTTTGCTTCCAACAGTTTCTACCGCATGCAGATGCTCAGTGGATACAATGTTGCGCGCTGGGGAAAACCCCAGGAATAATCCACAGCAGGCAGGCAAGCAAAGTATAAATAAGGGGGGGATTGGTTAGCTGCCTGCAACTCTTGCTTGTACCCGAATAAGGTTTTGCCTGCAACGCGGCCTTGTACTGCTTGAGGCGACGTGACATTCATGCACAAGGCACAGGTGCTGACAGGTTTCTGCGGGCACCCACAGTGCAGCGTTGCATTCTTGAAACCGTTGCTTGACCCTTTCCCTAAAATCAGGAAGATTCGCTTACACCTCTTATGGCTTATAATAGCCGTCTCCTGGGATAACAATAGCAATACTGAGAAGAATGAAAATAAAACGCATCATAGGCTGAAGAAATTAAACGCTCGGCACGTCTTTTCTTCAGCCTTACATGACTATATATCTATATATGTATACATCCATATATTTGGGAAGAAATCCATAAAAATATATATCGATATATATGTATTTCTATATATTTATATAGATATTTATCTATACACAGAAACAGATAGATAGATAGATAGATAGATAGATAGATTGATAGAAAGACTGTATGCAATAACCCTGGATGTCTGACAGTTGAAGCAGACTGGTGATGTCATTAAGGCTCTATTATGACACGTACAGCTTGGAACCATAACTACTACAGCCCGGCAGCCATTTATAGCCAGTCTCCATTGGAGATGGAAGTGGGCAGGAATGTACTGGCCTATCTTCCCAAGACGCCACAGCAGCCGGACAAATTGTATGTTCGACAGAATGGCTGTTTTATTCAGCCCATAAGGGTGACTACCCACTACAGGTTTTTTTTTTTTCACTGCGAAATTCGTAGCAGTTTTTTTTCTGCAGGGGTCTATGGGAATTGTAATGTTAAAATCGAAATCACGCAAATTCGCAATTTACCGCGAAATCGCGATTTTAACATTACAAGTCCCATAGACTCCTGCAGAAAAAAAACCGCTGCGAATTTCGCAGTGAAAAAAAACTGTAGTGGGTAGTCATCCTAAGGGGGAAACGGCGGCCTACAAAATCTGATTGGTCGCTGCTGCCACCATTTATGAAAAGGTCGGCTCAGTTCTTCCATGGATAAGAATAAGGTCGGTACATAGGCAGGCAGGTAGGTTCAGTTTTTGTAGGTTGAGGAATGCTTATGGGCAAGGCCATATGTCTGAACGCTGGCGCATGAAATGGCAGAGAGGCCCGGCCCTGTGCATTCACTGATTATTGCCGTCAGCTGCTGTCTGCTTTCAAGCATGAATCAGGGGCTTCACACTTATCAACTGGCTTTGATTGTGGGTCACGCAGGTTGGTTGCAATGCCCTAGTATAAACGATACCTGGAACACAAGCCAGTCCTCAGGATGCATTCTAACTCAAGAGCACGATCACGTTGTGCCTGACCAATGTTTCCATCTTGGGTAGTAGCACAGTCCTAAGCGATATGGAGTGGAGTTGGCATATGAGCTGGTCTGTGGTTTTGCTTCCAACAGTTTCTACCGCACGCAGATGCTCAGTGGATACAATGTTGCGCGCTGGGGAAAACCCCAGGAATAATCCACAGCAGGCAGGCAAGCAAAGTATAAATAAGGGGGGGATTGGTTAGCTGCCTGCAACTCTTGCTTGTACCCGAATAAGGTTTTGCCTGCAACGCGGCCTTGTACTGCTTGAGGCGACGTGACATTCATGCACAAGGCACAGGTGCTGACAGGTTTCTGCGGGCACCCACAGTGCAGCGTTGCATTCTTGAAACCGTTGCTTGACCCTTTCCCTAAAATCAGGAAGATTCGCTTACACCTCTTATGGCTTATAATAGCCGTCTCCTGGGATAACAATAGCAATACTGAGAAGAATGAAAATAAAACGCATCATAGGCTGAAGAAATTAAACGCTCGGCACGTCTTTTCTTCAGCCTTACATGACTATATATCTATATATGTATACATCCATATATTTGGGTAGAAATCCATAAAAATATATATCGATATATATTTATATAGATATTTATCTATACACAGAAACAGACAGATAGATAGATAGATAGATAGATAGATAGATAGATAGATAGATAGATAGATAGATAGATAGATAGATAGATAGATAGATAGATAGATAGATAGATAGATAGATAGATAGATTGATAGAAAGACTGTATGCAATAACCCTGGATGTCTGACAGTTGAAGCAGACTGGTGATGTCATTAAGGCTCTATTATGACACGTACAGCTTGGAACCATAACTACTACAGCCCGGCAGCCATTTATAGCCAGTCTCCATTGGAGATGGAAGTGGGCAGAAATGTACTGGCCTATCTTCCCAAGACGCCACAGCAGCCGGACAAATTGTATGTTCGACAGAATGGCTGTTTTATTCAGCCCATAAGGGTGACTACCCACTACAGGTTTTTTTTTTTCACTGCGAAATTCGTAGCAGTTTTTTTTCTGCAGGGGTCTATGGGAATTGTAATGTTAAAATCGAAATCACGCAAATTCGCAATTTACCGCGAAATCGCGATTTTAACATTACAAGTCCCATAGACTCCTGCAGAAAAAAAACCGCTGCGAATTTCGCAGTGAAAAAAAACTGTAGTGGGTAGTCATCCTAAGGGGGAAACGGCGGCCTACAAAATCTGATTGGTCGCTGCTGCCACCATTTATGAAAAGGTCGGCTCAGTTCTTCCATGGATAAGAATAAGGTCGGTACATAGGCAGGCAGGTAGGTTCAGTTTTTGTAGGTTGAGGAATGCTTATGGGCAAGGCCTTATGTCTGAACGCTGGCGCATGAAATGGCAGAGAGGCCCGGCCCTGTGCATTCACTGATTATTGCCGTCAGCTGCTGTCTGCTTTCAAGCATGAATCAGGGGCTTCACACTTATCAACTGGCTTTGATTGTGGGTCACGCAGGTTGGTTGCAATGCCCTAGTATAAACGATACCTGGAACACAAGCCAGTCCTCAGGATGCATTCTAACTCAAGAGTACGATCACGTTGTGCCTGACCAATGTTTCCATCTTGGGTAATAGCACAGTCCTAAGCGATATGGAGTGGAGTTGGCATATGAGCTGGTCTGTGGTTTTGCTTCCAACAGTTTCTACCGCACGCAGATGCTCGGTGGATACAATGTTGCGCGCTGGGGAAAACCCCAGGAATAATCCACAGCAGGCAGGCAAGCAAAGTATAAATAAGGGGGGGATTGGTTAGCTGCCTGCAACTCTTGCTTGTACCCGAATAAGGTTTTGCCTGCAACGCGGCCTTGTACTGCTTGAGGCGACGTGACATTCATGCACAAGGCACAGGTGCTGGCAGGTTTCTGCGGGCACCCACAGTGCAGCGTTGCATTCTTGAAACCGTTGCTTGACCCTTTCCCTAAAATCAGGAAGATTCGCTTACACCTCTTATGGCTTATAATAGCCGTCTCCTGGGATAACAATAGCAATACTGAGAAGAATGAAAATAAAACGCATCATAGGCTGAAGAAATTAAACGCTCGGCACGTCTTTTCTTCAGCCTTACATGACTATATATCTATATATGTATACATCCATATATTTGGGTAGAAATCCATAAAAATATATATCGATATATATTTATATAGATATTTATCTATACACAGAAACAGACAGATAGATAGATAGATAGATAGATAGATAGATAGATAGATTGATAGAAAGACTGTATGCAATAACCCTGGATGTCTGACAGTTGAAGCAGACTGGTGATGTCATTAAGGCTCTATTATGACACGTACAGCTTGGAACCATAACTACTACAGCCCGGCAGCCATTTATAGCCAGTCTCCATTGGAGATGGAAGTGGGCAGAAATGTACTGGCCTATCTTCCCAAGACGCCACAGCAGCCGGACAAATTGTATGTTCGACAGAATGGCTGTTTTATTCAGCCCATAAGGGTGACTACCCACTACAGGTTTTTTTTTCACTGCGAAATTCGTAGCAGTTTTTTTTCTGCAGGGGTCTATGGGACTTGTAATGTTAAAATCGAAATCACGCAAAATCGCAATTTACCGCAAAATCGCGATTTTAACATTACAAGTCCCATAGACCCCTGCAGAAAAAAAAAAAGCTGCGAATTTCGCAGTGAAAAAAAACTGTAGTGAGTAGTCACCCTAAGGGGGAAACGGCGGCCTACAAAATCTGATTGGTCGCTGCTGCCACCATTTATGAAAAGGTCGGCTCAGTTCTTCCATGGATAAGAATAAGGTAGGTACATAGGCAGGCAGGTAGGTTCAGTTTTTGTAGGTTGAGGAATGCTTATGGGCAAGGCCTTATGTCTGAACGCTGGCGCATGAAATGGCACAGAGGCCCGGCCCTGTGCATTCACTGATTATTGCCGTCAGCTGCTGTCTGCTTTCAAGCATGAATCAGGGGCTTGACACTTATCAACTGGCTTTGATTGTGGGTCACGCAGGTTGGTTGCAATGCCCTAGTATAAACGATACCTGGAACACAAGCCAGTCCTCAGGATGCATTCTAACTCAAGAGCACGATCACGTTGTGCCTGACCAATGTTTCCATCTTGGGTAGTAGCACAGTCCTAAGCGATATGGAGTGGAGTTGGCATATGAGCTGGTCTGTGGTTTTGCTTCCAACAGTTTCTACCGCATGCAGATGCTCAGTGGATACAATGTTGCGCGCTGGGGAAAACCCCAGGAATAATCCACAGCAGGCAGGCAAGCAAAGTATAAATAAGGGGGGGATTGGTTAGCTGCCTGCAACTCTTGCTTGTACCCGAATAAGGTTTTGCCTGCAACGCGGCCTTGTACTGCTTGAGGCGACGTGACATTCATGCACAAGGCACAGGTGCTGACAGGTTTCTGCGGGCACCCACAGTGCAGCGTTGCATTCTTGAAACCGTTGCTTGACCCTTTCCCTAAAATCAGGAAGATTCGCTTACACCTCTTATGGCTTATAATAGCCGTCTCCTGGGATAACAATAGCAATACTGAGAAGAATGAAAATAAAACGCATCATAGGCTGAAGAAATTAAACGCTCGGCACGTCTTTTCTTCAGCCTTACATGACTATATATCTATATATGTATACATCCATATATTTGGGTAGAAATCCATAAAAATATATATCGATATATATTTATATAGATATTTATCTATACACAGAAACAGACAGATAGATAGATAGATAGATAGATAGATAGATAGATAGATTGATAGAAAGACTGTATGCAATAACCCTGGATGTCTGACAGTTGAAGCAGACTGGTGATGTCATTAAGGCTCTATTATGACACGTACAGCTTGGAACCATAACTACTACAGCCCGGCAGCCATTTATAGCCAGTCTCCATTGGAGATGGAAGTGGGCAGAAATGTACTGGCCTATCTTCCCAAGACGCCACAGCAGCCGGACAAATTGTATGTTCGACAGAATGGCTGTTTTATTCAGCCCATAAGGGTGACTACCCACTACAGGTTTTTTTTTTTCACTGCGAAATTCGTAGCAGTTTTTTTTCTGCAGGGGTCTATGGGAATTGTAATGTTAAAATCGAAATCACGCAAATTCGCAATTTACCGCGAAATCGCGATTTTAACATTACAAGTCCCATAGACTCCTGCAGAAAAAAAACCGCTGCGAATTTCGCAGTGAAAAAAAACTGTAGTGGGTAGTCATCCTAAGGGGGAAACGGCGGCCTACAAAATCTGATTGGTCGCTGCTGCCACCATTTATGAAAAGGTCGGCTCAGTTCTTCCATGGATAAGAATAAGGTCGGTACATAGGCAGGCAGGTAGGTTCAGTTTTTGTAGGTTGAGGAATGCTTATGGGCAAGGCCTTATGTCTGAACGCTGGCGCATGAAATGGCAGAGAGGCCCGGCCCTGTGCATTCACTGATTATTGCCGTCAGCTGCTGTCTGCTTTCAAGCATGAATCAGGGGCTTCACACTTATCAACTGGCTTTGATTGTGGGTCACGCAGGTTGGTTGCAATGCCCTAGTATAAACGATACCTGGAACACAAGCCAGTCCTCAGGATGCATTCTAACTCAAGAGTACGATCACGTTGTGCCTGACCAATGTTTCCATCTTGGGTAATAGCACAGTCCTAAGCGATATGGAGTGGAGTTGGCATATGAGCTGGTCTGTGGTTTTGCTTCCAACAGTTTCTACCGCACGCAGATGCTCGGTGGATACAATGTTGCGCGCTGGGGAAAACCCCAGGAATAATCCACAGCAGGCAGGCAAGCAAAGTATAAATAAGGGGGGGATTGGTTAGCTGCCTGCAACTCTTGCTTGTACCCGAATAAGGTTTTGCCTGCAACGCGGCCTTGTACTGCTTGAGGCGACGTGACATTCATGCACAAGGCACAGGTGCTGGCAGGTTTCTGCGGGCACCCACAGTGCAGCGTTGCATTCTTGAAACCGTTGCTTGACCCTTTCCCTAAAATCAGGAAGATTCGCTTACACCTCTTATGGCTTATAATAGCCGTCTCCTGGGATAACAATAGCAATACTGAGAAGAATGAAAATAAAACGCATCATAGGCTGAAGAAATTAAACGCTCGGCACGTCTTTTCTTCAGCCTTACATGACTATATATCTATATATGTATACATCCATATATTTGGGTAGAAATCCATAAAAATATATATCGATATATATTTATATAGATATTTATCTATACACAGAAACAGACAGATAGATAGATAGATAGATAGATAGATAGATAGATAGATTGATAGAAAGACTGTATGCAATAACCCTGGATGTCTGACAGTTGAAGCAGACTGGTGATGTCATTAAGGCTCTATTATGACACGTACAGCTTGGAACCATAACTACTACAGCCCGGCAGCCATTTATAGCCAGTCTCCATTGGAGATGGAAGTGGGCAGAAATGTACTGGCCTATCTTCCCAAGACGCCACAGCAGCCGGACAAATTGTATGTTCGACAGAATGGCTGTTTTATTCAGCCCATAAGGGTGACTACCCACTACAGGTTTTTTTTTCACTGCGAAATTCGTAGCAGTTTTTTTTCTGCAGGGGTCTATGGGACTTGTAATGTTAAAATCGAAATCACGCAAAATCGCAATTTACCGCAAAATCGCGATTTTAACATTACAAGTCCCATAGACCCCTGCAGAAAAAAAAAAAAGCTGCGAATTTCGCAGTGAAAAAAAACTGTAGTGAGTAGTCACCCTAAGGGGGAAACGGCGGCCTACAAAATCTGATTGGTCGCTGCTGCCACCATTTATGAAAAGGTCGGCTCAGTTCTTCCATGGATAAGAATAAGGTAGGTACATAGGCAGGCAGGTAGGTTCAGTTTTTGTAGGTTGAGGAATGCTTATGGGCAAGGCCTTATGTCTGAACGCTGGCGCATGAAATGGCACAGAGGCCCGGCCCTGTGCATTCACTGATTATTGCCGTCAGCTGCTGTCTGCTTTCAAGCATGAATCAGGGGCTTGACACTTATCAACTGGCTTTGATTGTGGGTCACGCAGGTTGGTTGCAATGCCCTAGTATAAACGATACCTGGAACACAAGCCAGTCCTCAGGATGCATTCTAACTCAAGAGCACGATCACGTTGTGCCTGACCAATGTTTCCATCTTGGGTAGTAGCACAGTCCTAAGCGATATGGAGTGGAGTTGGCATATGAGCTGGTCTGTGGTTTTGCTTCCAACAGTTTCTACCGCATGCAGATGCTCAGTGGATACAATGTTGCGCGCTGGGGAAAACCCCAGGAATAATCCACAGCAGGCAGGCAAGCAAAGTATAAATAAGGGGGGGATTGGTTAGCTGCCTGCAACTCTTGCTTGTACCCGAATAAGGTTTTGCCTGCAACGCGGCCTTGTACTGCTTGAGGCGACGTGACATTCATGCACAAGGCACAGGTGCTGACAGGTTTCTGCGGGCACCCACAGTGCAGCGTTGCATTCTTGAAACCGTTGCTTGACCCTTTCCCTAAAATCAGGAAGATTCGCTTACACCTCTTATGGCTTATAATAGCCGTCTCCTGGGATAACAATAGCAATACTGAGAAGAATGAAAATAAAACGCATCATAGGCTGAAGAAATTAAACGCTCGGCACGTCTTTTCTTCAGCCTTACATGACTATATATCTATATATGTATACATCCATATATTTGGGTAGAAATCCATAAAAATATATATCGATATATATTTATATAGATATTTATCTATACACAGAAACAGACAGATAGATAGATAGATAGATAGATAGATAGATAGATAGATAGATAGATAGATAGATAGATTGATAGAAAGACTGTATGCAATAACCCTGGATGTCTGACAGTTGAAGCAGACTGGTGATGTCATTAAGGCTCTATTATGACACGTACAGCTTGGAACCATAACTACTACAGCCCGGCAGCCATTTATAGCCAGTCTCCATTGGAGATGGAAGTGGGCAGAAATGTACTGGCCTATCTTCCCAAGACGCCACAGCAGCCGGACAAATTGTATGTTCGACAGAATGGCTGTTTTATTCAGCCCATAAGGGTGACTACCCACTACAGGTTTTTTTTTTTCACTGCGAAATTCGTAGCAGTTTTTTTTCTGCAGGGGTCTATGGGAATTGTAATGTTAAAATCGAAATCACGCAAATTCGCAATTTACCGCGAAATCGCGATTTTAACATTACAAGTCCCATAGACTCCTGCAGAAAAAAAACCGCTGCGAATTTCGCAGTGAAAAAAAACTGTAGTGGGTAGTCATCCTAAGGGGGAAACGGCGGCCTACAAAATCTGATTGGTCGCTGCTGCCACCATTTATGAAAAGGTCGGCTCAGTTCTTCCATGGATAAGAATAAGGTCGGTACATAGGCAGGCAGGTAGGTTCAGTTTTTGTAGGTTGAGGAATGCTTATGGGCAAGGCCTTATGTCTGAACGCTGGCGCATGAAATGGCAGAGAGGCCCGGCCCTGTGCATTCACTGATTATTGCCGTCAGCTGCTGTCTGCTTTCAAGCATGAATCAGGGGCTTCACACTTATCAACTGGCTTTGATTGTGGGTCACGCAGGTTGGTTGCAATGCCCTAGTATAAACGATACCTGGAACACAAGCCAGTCCTCAGGATGCATTCTAACTCAAGAGTACGATCACGTTGTGCCTGACCAATGTTTCCATCTTGGGTAATAGCACAGTCCTAAGCGATATGGAGTGGAGTTGGCATATGAGCTGGTCTGTGGTTTTGCTTCCAACAGTTTCTACCGCACGCAGATGCTCGGTGGATACAATGTTGCGCGCTGGGGAAAACCCCAGGAATAATCCACAGCAGGCAGGCAAGCAAAGTATAAATAAGGGGGGGATTGGTTAGCTGCCTGCAACTCTTGCTTGTACCCGAATAAGGTTTTGCCTGCAACGCGGCCTTGTACTGCTTGAGGCGACGTGACATTCATGCACAAGGCACAGGTGCTGGCAGGTTTCTGCGGGCACCCACAGTGCAGCGTTGCATTCTTGAAACCGTTGCTTGACCCTTTCCCTAAAATCAGGAAGATTCGCTTACACCTCTTATGGCTTATAATAGCCGTCTCCTGGGATAACAATAGCAATACTGAGAAGAATGAAAATAAAACGCATCATAGGCTGAAGAAATTAAACGCTCGGCACGTCTTTTCTTCAGCCTTACATGACTATATATCTATATATGTATACATCCATATATTTGGGTAGAAATCCATAAAAATATATATCGATATATATTTATATAGATATTTATCTATACACAGAAACAGACAGATAGATAGATAGATAGATAGATAGATAGATAGATAGATAGATAGATAGATAGATAGATAGATTGATAGAAAGACTGTATGCAATAACCCTGGATGTCTGACAGTTGAAGCAGACTGGTGATGTCATTAAGGCTCTATTATGACACGTACAGCTTGGAACCATAACTACTACAGCCCGGCAGCCATTTATAGCCAGTCTCCATTGGAGATGGAAGTGGGCAGAAATGTACTGGCCTATCTTCCCAAGACGCCACAGCAGCCGGACAAATTGTATGTTCGACAGAATGGCTGTTTTATTCAGCCCATAAGGGTGACTACCCACTACAGGTTTTTTTTTCACTGCGAAATTCGTAGCAGTTTTTTTTCTGCAGGGGTCTATGGGACTTGTAATGTTAAAATCGAAATCACGCAAAATCGCAATTTACCGCAAAATCGCGATTTTAACATTACAAGTCCCATAGACCCCTGCAGAAAAAAAAAAAAGCTGCGAATTTCGCAGTGAAAAAAAAATGTAGTGAGTAGTCACCCTAAGGGGGAAACGGCGGCCTACAAAATCTGATTGGTCGCTGCTGCCACCATTTATGAAAAGGTCGGCTCAGTTCTTCCATGGATAAGAATAAGGTAGGTACATAGGCAGGCAGGTAGGTTCAGTTTTTGTAGGTTGAGGAATGCTTATGGGCAAGGCCTTATGTCTGAACGCTGGCGCATGAAATGGCACAGAGGCCCGGCCCTGTGCATTCACTGATTATTGCCGTCAGCTGCTGTCTGCTTTCAAGCATGAATCAGGGGCTTGACACTTATCAACTGGCTTTGATTGTGGGTCACGCAGGTTGGTTGCAATGCCCTAGTATAAACGATACCTGGAACACAAGCCAGTCCTCAGGATGCATTCTAACTCAAGAGCACGATCACGTTGTGCCTGACCAATGTTTCCATCTTGGGTAGTAGCACAGTCCTAAGCGATATGGAGTGGAGTTGGCATATGAGCTGGTCTGTGGTTTTGCTTCCAACAGTTTCTACCGCATGCAGATGCTCAGTGGATACAATGTTGCGCGCTGGGGAAAACCCCAGGAATAATCCACAGCAGGCAGGCAAGCAAAGTATAAATAAGGGGGGGATTGGTTAGCTGCCTGCAACTCTTGCTTGTACCCGAATAAGGTTTTGCCTGCAACGCGGCCTTGTACTGCTTGAGGCGACGTGACATTCATGCACAAGGCACAGGTGCTGACAGGTTTCTGCGGGCACCCACAGTGCAGCGTTGCATTCTTGAAACCGTTGCTTGACCCTTTCCCTAAAATCAGGAAGATTCGCTTACACCTCTTATGGCTTATAATAGCCGTCTCCTGGGATAACAATAGCAATACTGAGAAGAATGAAAATAAAACGCATCATAGGCTGAAGAAATTAAACGCTCGGCACGTCTTTTCTTCAGCCTTACATGACTATATATCTATATATGTATACATCCATATATTTGGGTAGAAATCCATAAAAATATATATCGATATATATTTATATAGATATTTATCTATACACAGAAACAGACAGATAGATAGATAGATAGATAGATAGATAGATAGATTGATAGAAAGACTGTATGCAATAACCCTGGATGTCTGACAGTTGAAGCAGACTGGTGATGTCATTAAGGCTCTATTATGACACGTACAGCTTGGAACCATAACTACTACAGCCCGGCAGCCATTTATAGCCAGTCTCCATTGGAGATGGAAGTGGGCAGAAATGTACTGGCCTATCTTCCCAAGACGCCACAGCAGCCGGACAAATTGTATGTTCGACAGAATGGCTGTTTTATTCAGCCCATAAGGGTGACTACCCACTACAGGTTTTTTTTTTTCACTGCGAAATTCGTAGCAGTTTTTTTTCTGCAGGGGTCTATGGGAATTGTAATGTTAAAATCGAAATCACGCAAATTCGCAATTTACCGCGAAATCGCGATTTTAACATTACAAGTCCCATAGACTCCTGCAGAAAAAAAACCGCTGCGAATTTCGCAGTGAAAAAAAACTGTAGTGGGTAGTCATCCTAAGGGGGAAACGGCGGCCTACAAAATCTGATTGGTCGCTGCTGCCACCATTTATGAAAAGGTCGGCTCAGTTCTTCCATGGATAAGAATAAGGTCGGTACATAGGCAGGCAGGTAGGTTCAGTTTTTGTAGGTTGAGGAATGCTTATGGGCAAGGCCTTATGTCTGAACGCTGGCGCATGAAATGGCAGAGAGGCCCGGCCCTGTGCATTCACTGATTATTGCCGTCAGCTGCTGTCTGCTTTCAAGCATGAATCAGGGGCTTCACACTTATCAACTGGCTTTGATTGTGGGTCACGCAGGTTGGTTGCAATGCCCTAGTATAAACGATACCTGGAACACAAGCCAGTCCTCAGGATGCATTCTAACTCAAGAGTACGATCACGTTGTGCCTGACCAATGTTTCCATCTTGGGTAATAGCACAGTCCTAAGCGATATGGAGTGGAGTTGGCATATGAGCTGGTCTGTGGTTTTGCTTCCAACAGTTTCTACCGCACGCAGATGCTCGGTGGATACAATGTTGCGCGCTGGGGAAAACCCCAGGAATAATCCACAGCAGGCAGGCAAGCAAAGTATAAATAAGGGGGGGATTGGTTAGCTGCCTGCAACTCTTGCTTGTACCCGAATAAGGTTTTGCCTGCAACGCGGCCTTGTACTGCTTGAGGCGACGTGACATTCATGCACAAGGCACAGGTGCTGGCAGGTTTCTGCGGGCACCCACAGTGCAGCGTTGCATTCTTGAAACCGTTGCTTGACCCTTTCCCTAAAATCAGGAAGATTCGCTTACACCTCTTATGGCTTATAATAGCCGTCTCCTGGGATAACAATAGCAATACTGAGAAGAATGAAAATAAAACGCATCATAGGCTGAAGAAATTAAACGCTCGGCACGTCTTTTCTTCAGCCTTACATGACTATATATCTATATATGTATACATCCATATATTTGGGTAGAAATCCATAAAAATATATATCGATATATATTTATATAGATATTTATCTATACACAGAAACAGACAGATAGATAGATAGATAGATAGATAGATAGATAGATAGATAGATAGATAGATAGATAGATAGATTGATAGAAAGACTGTATGCAATAACCCTGGATGTCTGACAGTTGAAGCAGACTGGTGATGTCATTAAGGCTCTATTATGACACGTACAGCTTGGAACCATAACTACTACAGCCCGGCAGCCATTTATAGCCAGTCTCCATTGGAGATGGAAGTGGGCAGAAATGTACTGGCCTATCTTCCCAAGACGCCACAGCAGCCGGACAAATTGTATGTTCGACAGAATGGCTGTTTTATTCAGCCCATAAGGGTGACTACCCACTACAGGTTTTTTTTTCACTGCGAAATTCGTAGCAGTTTTTTTTCTGCAGGGGTCTATGGGACTTGTAATGTTAAAATCGAAATCACGCAAAATCGCAATTTACCGCAAAATCGCGATTTTAACATTACAAGTCCCATAGACCCCTGCAGAAAAAAAAAAAAGCTGCGAATTTCGCAGTGAAAAAAAACTGTAGTGAGTAGTCACCCTAAGGGGGAAACGGCGGCCTACAAAATCTGATTGGTCGCTGCTGCCACCATTTATGAAAAGGTCGGCTCAGTTCTTCCATGGATAAGAATAAGGTAGGTACATAGGCAGGCAGGTAGGTTCAGTTTTTGTAGGTTGAGGAATGCTTATGGGCAAGGCCTTATGTCTGAACGCTGGCGCATGAAATGGCACAGAGGCCCGGCCCTGTGCATTCACTGATTATTGCCGTCAGCTGCTGTCTGCTTTCAAGCATGAATCAGGGGCTTGACACTTATCAACTGGCTTTGATTGTGGGTCACGCAGGTTGGTTGCAATGCCCTAGTATAAACGATACCTGGAACACAAGCCAGTCCTCAGGATGCATTCTAACTCAAGAGCACGATCACGTTGTGCCTGACCAATGTTTCCATCTTGGGTAGTAGCACAGTCCTAAGCGATATGGAGTGGAGTTGGCATATGAGCTGGTCTGTGGTTTTGCTTCCAACAGTTTCTACCGCATGCAGATGCTCAGTGGATACAATGTTGCGCGCTGGGGAAAACCCCAGGAATAATCCACAGCAGGCAGGCAAGCAAAGTATAAATAAGGGGGGGATTGGTTAGCTGCCTGCAACTCTTGCTTGTACCCGAATAAGGTTTTGCCTGCAACGCGGCCTTGTACTGCTTGAGGCGACGTGACATTCATGCACAAGGCACAGGTGCTGACAGGTTTCTGCGGGCACCCACAGTGCAGCGTTGCATTCTTGAAACCGTTGCTTGACCCTTTCCCTAAAATCAGGAAGATTCGCTTACACCTCTTATGGCTTATAATAGCCGTCTCCTGGGATAACAATAGCAATACTGAGAAGAATGAAAATAAAACGCATCATAGGCTGAAGAAATTAAACGCTCGGCACGTCTTTTCTTCAGCCTTACATGACTATATATCTATATATGTATACATCCATATATTTGGGAAGAAATCCATAAAAATATATATCGATATATATGTATTTCTATATATTTATATAGATATTTATCTATACACAGAAACAGACAGATAGATAGATAGATAGATAGATAGATAGATAGATAGATAGATTGATAGAAAGACTGTATGCAATAACCCTGGATGTCTGACAGTTGAAGCAGACTGGTGATGTCATTAAGGCTCTATTATGACACGTACAGCTTGGAACCATAACTACTACAGCCCGGCAGCCATTTATAGCCAGTCTCCATTGGAGATGGAAGTGGGCAGAAATGTACTGGCCTATCTTCCCAAGACGCCACAGCAGCCGGACAAATTGTATGTTCGACAGAATGGCTGTTTTATTCAGCCCATAAGGGTGACTACCCACTACAGGTTTTTTTTTTTCACTGCGAAATTCGTAGCAGTTTTTTTTCTGCAGGGGTCTATGGGAATTGTAATGTTAAAATCGAAATCACGCAAATTCGCAATTTACCGCGAAATCGCGATTTTAACATTACAAGTCCCATAGACTCCTGCAGAAAAAAAACCGCTGCGAATTTCGCAGTGAAAAAAAACTGTAGTGGGTAGTCATCCTAAGGGGGAAACGGCGGCCTACAAAATCTGATTGGTCGCTGCTGCCACCATTTATGAAAAGGTCGGCTCAGTTCTTCCATGGATAAGAATAAGGTCGGTACATAGGCAGGCAGGTAGGTTCAGTTTTTGTAGGTTGAGGAATGCTTATGGGCAAGGCCTTATGTCTGAACGCTGGCGCATGAAATGGCAGAGAGGCCCGGCCCTGTGCATTCACTGATTATTGCCGTCAGCTGCTGTCTGCTTTCAAGCATGAATCAGGGGCTTCACACTTATCAACTGGCTTTGATTGTGGGTCACGCAGGTTGGTTGCAATGCCCTAGTATAAACGATACCTGGAACACAAGCCAGTCCTCAGGATGCATTCTAACTCAAGAGTACGATCACGTTGTGCCTGACCAATGTTTCCATCTTGGGTAATAGCACAGTCCTAAGCGATATGGAGTGGAGTTGGCATATGAGCTGGTCTGTGGTTTTGCTTCCAACAGTTTCTACCGCACGCAGATGCTCGGTGGATACAATGTTGCGCGCTGGGGAAAACCCCAGGAATAATCCACAGCAGGCAGGCAAGCAAAGTATAAATAAGGGGGGGATTGGTTAGCTGCCTGCAACTCTTGCTTGTACCCGAATAAGGTTTTGCCTGCAACGCGGCCTTGTACTGCTTGAGGCGACGTGACATTCATGCACAAGGCACAGGTGCTGGCAGGTTTCTGCGGGCACCCACAGTGCAGCGTTGCATTCTTGAAACCGTTGCTTGACCCTTTCCCTAAAATCAGGAAGATTCGCTTACACCTCTTATGGCTTATAATAGCCGTCTCCTGGGATAACAATAGCAATACTGAGAAGAATGAAAATAAAACGCATCATAGGCTGAAGAAATTAAACGCTCGGCACGTCTTTTCTTCAGCCTTACATGACTATATATCTATATATGTATACATCCATATATTTGGGTAGAAATCCATAAAAATATATATCGATATATATTTATATAGATATTTATCTATACACAGAAACAGACAGATAGATAGATAGATAGATAGATAGATAGATTGATAGAAAGACTGTATGCAATAACCCTGGATGTCTGACAGTTGAAGCAGACTGGTGATGTCATTAAGGCTCTATTATGACACGTACAGCTTGGAACCATAACTACTACAGCCCGGCAGCCATTTATAGCCAGTCTCCATTGGAGATGGAAGTGGGCAGAAATGTACTGGCCTATCTTCCCAAGACGCCACAGCAGCCGGACAAATTGTATGTTCGACAGAATGGCTGTTTTATTCAGCCCATAAGGGTGACTACCCACTACAGGTTTTTTTTTCACTGCGAAATTCGTAGCAGTTTTTTTTCTGCAGGGGTCTATGGGACTTGTAATGTTAAAATCGAAATCACGCAAAATCGCAATTTACCGCAAAATCGCGATTTTAACATTACAAGTCCCATAGACCCCTGCAGAAAAAAAAAAAAGCTGCGAATTTCGCAGTGAAAAAAAACTGTAGTGAGTAGTCACCCTAAGGGGGAAACGGCGGCCTACAAAATCTGATTGGTCGCTGCTGCCACCATTTATGAAAAGGTCGGCTCAGTTCTTCCATGGATAAGAATAAGGTAGGTACATAGGCAGGCAGGTAGGTTCAGTTTTTGTAGGTTGAGGAATGCTTATGGGCAAGGCCTTATGTCTGAACGCTGGCGCATGAAATGGCACAGAGGCCCGGCCCTGTGCATTCACTGA
The DNA here is from genome assembly GCF_035609145.1 of Eleutherodactylus coqui. NCBI lineage: Eukaryota > Metazoa > Chordata > Amphibia > Anura > Eleutherodactylidae > Eleutherodactylus > Eleutherodactylus coqui. Next base: position 105,196 of record NW_027101819.1, read on the forward strand.
TTATTGCCGTCAGCTGCTGTCTGCTTTCAAGCATGAATCAGGGGCTTGACACTTATCAACTGGCTTTGATTGTGGGTCACGCAGGTTGGTTGCAATGCCCTAGTATAAACGATACCTGGAACACAAGCCAGTCCTCAGGATGCATTCTAACTCAAGAGCACGATCACGTTGTGCCTGACCAATGTTTCCATCTTGGGTAGTAGCACAGTCCTAAGCGATATGGAGTGGAGTTGGCATATGAGCTGGTCTGTGGTTTTGCTTCCAACAGTTTCTACCGCATGCAGATGCTCAGTGGATACAATGTTGCGCGCTGGGGAAAACCCCAGGAATAATCCACAGCAGGCAGGCAAGCAAAGTATAAATAAGGGGGGGATTGGTTAGCTGCCTGCAACTCTTGCTTGTACCCGAATAAGGTTTTGCCTGCAACGCGGCCTTGTACTGCTTGAGGCGACGTGACATTCATGCACAAGGCACAGGTGCTGACAGGTTTCTGCGGGCACCCACAGTGCAGCGTTGCATTCTTGAAACCGTTGCTTGACCCTTTCCCTAAAATCAGGAAGATTCGCTTACACCTCTTATGGCTTATAATAGCCGTCTCCTGGGATAACAATAGCAATACTGAGAAGAATGAAAATAAAACGCATCATAGGCTGAAGAAATTAAACGCTCGGCACGTCTTTTCTTCAGCCTTACATGACTATATATCTATATATGTATACATCCATATATTTGGGTAGAAATCCATAAAAATATATATCGATATATATTTATATAGATATTTATCTATACACAGAAACAGACAGATAGATAGATAGATAGATAGATAGATAGATAGATAGATTGATAGAAAGACTGTATGCAATAACCCTGGATGTCTGACAGTTGAAGCAGACTGGTGATGTCATTAAGGCTCTATTATGACACGTACAGCTTGGAACCATAACTACTACAGCCCGGCAGCCATTTATAGCCAGTCTCCATTGGAGATGGAAGTGGGCAGAAATGTACTGGCCTATCTTCCCAAGACGCCACAGCAGCCGGACAAATTGTATGTTCGACAGAATGGCTGTTTTATTCAGCCCATAAGGGTGACTACCCACTACAGGTTTTTTTTTTTCACTGCGAAATTCGTAGCAGTTTTTTTTCTGCAGGGGTCTATGGGAATTGTAATGTTAAAATCGAAATCACGCAAATTCGCAATTTACCGCGAAATCGCGATTTTAACATTACAAGTCCCATAGACTCCTGCAGAAAAAAAACCGCTGCGAATTTCGCAGTGAAAAAAAACTGTAGTGGGTAGTCATCCTAAGGGGGAAACGGCGGCCTACAAAATCTGATTGGTCGCTGCTGCCACCATTTATGAAAAGGTCGGCTCAGTTCTTCCATGGATAAGAATAAGGTCGGTACATAGGCAGGCAGGTAGGTTCAGTTTTTGTAGGTTGAGGAATGCTTATGGGCAAGGCCTTATGTCTGAACGCTGGCGCATGAAATGGCAGAGAGGCCCGGCCCTGTGCATTCACTGATTATTGCCGTCAGCTGCTGTCTGCTTTCAAGCATGAATCAGGGGCTTCACACTTATCAACTGGCTTTGATTGTGGGTCACGCAGGTTGGTTGCAATGCCCTAGTATAAACGATACCTGGAACACAAGCCAGTCCTCAGGATGCATTCTAACTCAAGAGTACGATCACGTTGTGCCTGACCAATGTTTCCATCTTGGGTAATAGCACAGTCCTAAGCGATATGGAGTGGAGTTGGCATATGAGCTGGTCTGTGGTTTTGCTTCCAACAGTTTCTACCGCACGCAGATGCTCGGTGGATACAATGTTGCGCGCTGGGGAAAACCCCAGGAATAATCCACAGCAGGCAGGCAAGCAAAGTATAAATAAGGGGGGGATTGGTTAGCTGCCTGCAACTCTTGCTTGTACCCGAATAAGGTTTTGCCTGCAACGCGGCCTTGTACTGCTTGAGGCGACGTGACATTCATGCACAAGGCACAGGTGCTGGCAGGTTTCTGCGGGCACCCACAGTGCAGCGTTGCATTCTTGAAACCGTTGCTTGACCCTTTCCCTAAAATCAGGAAGATTCGCTTACACCTCTTATGGCTTATAATAGCCGTCTCCTGGGATAACAATAGCAATACTGAGAAGAATGAAAATAAAACGCATCATAGGCTGAAGAAATTAAACGCTCGGCACGTCTTTTCTTCAGCCTTACATGACTATATATCTATATATGTATACATCCATATATTTGGGTAGAAATCCATAAAAATATATATCGATATATATTTATATAGATATTTATCTATACACAGAAACAGACAGATAGATAGATAGATAGATAGATAGATAGATTGATAGAAAGACTGTATGCAATAACCCTGGATGTCTGACAGTTGAAGCAGACTGGTGATGTCATTAAGGCTCTATTATGACACGTACAGCTTGGAACCATAACTACTACAGCCCGGCAGCCATTTATAGCCAGTCTCCATTGGAGATGGAAGTGGGCAGAAATGTACTGGCCTATCTTCCCAAGACGCCACAGCAGCCGGACAAATTGTATGTTCGACAGAATGGCTGTTTTATTCAGCCCATAAGGGTGACTACCCACTACAGGTTTTTTTTTCACTGCGAAATTCGTAGCAGTTTTTTTTCTGCAGGGGTCTATGGGACTTGTAATGTTAAAATCGAAATCACGCAAAATCGCAATTTACCGCAAAATCGCGATTTTAACATTACAAGTCCCATAGACCCCTGCAGAAAAAAAAAAAAGCTGCGAATTTCGCAGTGAAAAAAAACTGTAGTGAGTAGTCACCCTAAGGGGGAAACGGCGGCCTACAAAATCTGATTGGTCGCTGCTGCCACCATTTATGAAAAGGTCGGCTCAGTTCTTCCATGGATAAGAATAAGGTAGGTACATAGGCAGGCAGGTAGGTTCAGTTTTTGTAGGTTGAGGAATGCTTATGGGCAAGGCCTTATGTCTGAACGCTGGCGCATGAAATGGCACAGAGGCCCGGCCCTGTGCATTCACTGATTATTGCCGTCAGCTGCTGTCTGCTTTCAAGCATGAATCAGGGGCTTGACACTTATCAACTGGCTTTGATTGTGGGTCACGCAGGTTGGTTGCAATGCCCTAGTATAAACGATACCTGGAACACAAGCCAGTCCTCAGGATGCATTCTAACTCAAGAGCACGATCACGTTGTGCCTGACCAATGTTTCCATCTTGGGTAGTAGCACAGTCCTAAGCGATATGGAGTGGAGTTGGCATATGAGCTGGTCTGTGGTTTTGCTTCCAACAGTTTCTACCGCATGCAGATGCTCAGTGGATACAATGTTGCGCGCTGGGGAAAACCCCAGGAATAATCCACAGCAGGCAGGCAAGCAAAGTATAAATAAGGGGGGGATTGGTTAGCTGCCTGCAACTCTTGCTTGTACCCGAATAAGGTTTTGCCTGCAACGCGGCCTTGTACTGCTTGAGGCGACGTGACATTCATGCACAAGGCACAGGTGCTGACAGGTTTCTGCGGGCACCCACAGTGCAGCGTTGCATTCTTGAAACCGTTGCTTGACCCTTTCCCTAAAATCAGGAAGATTCGCTTACACCTCTTATGGCTTATAATAGCCGTCTCCTGGGATAACAATAGCAATACTGAGAAGAATGAAAATAAAACGCATCATAGGCTGAAGAAATTAAACGCTCGGCACGTCTTTTCTTCAGCCTTACATGACTATATATCTATATATGTATACATCCATATATTTGGGTAGAAATCCATAAAAATATATATCGATATATATTTATATAGATATTTATCTATACACAGAAACAGACAGATAGATAGATAGATAGATAGATAGATAGATAGATAGATAGATAGATTGATAGAAAGACTGTATGCAATAACCCTGGATGTCTGACAGTTGAAGCAGACTGGTGATGTCATTAAGGCTCTATTATGACACGTACAGCTTGGAACCATAACTACTACAGCCCGGCAGCCATTTATAGCCAGTCTCCATTGGAGATGGAAGTGGGCAGAAATGTACTGGCCTATCTTCCCAAGACGCCACAGCAGCCGGACAAATTGTATGTTCGACAGAATGGCTGTTTTATTCAGCCCATAAGGGTGACTACCCACTACAGGTTTTTTTTTTTCACTGCGAAATTCGTAGCAGTTTTTTTTCTGCAGGGGTCTATGGGAATTGTAATGTTAAAATCGAAATCACGCAAATTCGCAATTTACCGCGAAATCGCGATTTTAACATTACAAGTCCCATAGACTCCTGCAGAAAAAAAACCGCTGCGAATTTCGCAGTGAAAAAAAACTGTAGTGGGTAGTCATCCTAAGGGGGAAACGGCGGCCTACAAAATCTGATTGGTCGCTGCTGCCACCATTTATGAAAAGGTCGGCTCAGTTCTTCCATGGATAAGAATAAGGTCGGTACATAGGCAGGCAGGTAGGTTCAGTTTTTGTAGGTTGAGGAATGCTTATGGGCAAGGCCTTATGTCTGAACGCTGGCGCATGAAATGGCAGAGAGGCCCGGCCCTGTGCATTCACTGATTATTGCCGTCAGCTGCTGTCTGCTTTCAAGCATGAATCAGGGGCTTCACACTTATCAACTGGCTTTGATTGTGGGTCACGCAGGTTGGTTGCAATGCCCTAGTATAAACGATACCTGGAACACAAGCCAGTCCTCAGGATGCATTCTAACTCAAGAGTACGATCACGTTGTGCCTGACCAATGTTTCCATCTTGGGTAATAGCACAGTCCTAAGCGATATGGAGTGGAGTTGGCATATGAGCTGGTCTGTGGTTTTGCTTCCAACAGTTTCTACCGCACGCAGATGCTCGGTGGATACAATGTTGCGCGCTGGGGAAAACCCCAGGAATAATCCACAGCAGGCAGGCAAGCAAAGTATAAATAAGGGGGGGATTGGTTAGCTGCCTGCAACTCTTGCTTGTACCCGAATAAGGTTTTGCCTGCAACGCGGCCTTGTACTGCTTGAGGCGACGTGACATTCATGCACAAGGCACAGGTGCTGGCAGGTTTCTGCGGGCACCCACAGTGCAGCGTTGCATTCTTGAAACCGTTGCTTGACCCTTTCCCTAAAATCAGGAAGATTCGCTTACACCTCTTATGGCTTATAATAGCCGTCTCCTGGGATAACAATAGCAATACTGAGAAGAATGAAAATAAAACGCATCATAGGCTGAAGAAATTAAACGCTCGGCACGTCTTTTCTTCAGCCTTACATGACTATATATCTATATATGTATACATCCATATATTTGGGTAGAAATCCATAAAAATATATATCGATATATATTTATATAGATATTTATCTATACACAGAAACAGACAGATAGATAGATAGATAGATAGATAGATAGATTGATAGAAAGACTGTATGCAATAACCCTGGATGTCTGACAGTTGAAGCAGACTGGTGATGTCATTAAGGCTCTATTATGACACGTACAGCTTGGAACCATAACTACTACAGCCCGGCAGCCATTTATAGCCAGTCTCCATTGGAGATGGAAGTGGGCAGAAATGTACTGGCCTATCTTCCCAAGACGCCACAGCAGCCGGACAAATTGTATGTTCGACAGAATGGCTGTTTTATTCAGCCCATAAGGGTGACTACCCACTACAGGTTTTTTTTTCACTGCGAAATTCGTAGCAGTTTTTTTTCTGCAGGGGTCTATGGGACTTGTAATGTTAAAATCGAAATCACGCAAAATCGCAATTTACCGCAAAATCGCGATTTTAACATTACAAGTCCCATAGACCCCTGCAGAAAAAAAAAAAAGCTGCGAATTTCGCAGTGAAAAAAAACTGTAGTGAGTAGTCACCCTAAGGGGGAAACGGCGGCCTACAAAATCTGATTGGTCGCTGCTGCCACCATTTATGAAAAGGTCGGCTCAGTTCTTCCATGGATAAGAATAAGGTAGGTACATAGGCAGGCAGGTAGGTTCAGTTTTTGTAGGTTGAGGAATGCTTATGGGCAAGGCCTTATGTCTGAACGCTGGCGCATGAAATGGCACAGAGGCCCGGCCCTGTGCATTCACTGATTATTGCCGTCAGCTGCTGTCTGCTTTCAAGCATGAATCAGGGGCTTGACACTTATCAACTGGCTTTGATTGTGGGTCACGCAGGTTGGTTGCAATGCCCTAGTATAAACGATACCTGGAACACAAGCCAGTCCTCAGGATGCATTCTAACTCAAGAGCACGATCACGTTGTGCCTGACCAATGTTTCCATCTTGGGTAGTAGCACAGTCCTAAGCGATATGGAGTGGAGTTGGCATATGAGCTGGTCTGTGGTTTTGCTTCCAACAGTTTCTACCGCATGCAGATGCTCAGTGGATACAATGTTGCGCGCTGGGGAAAACCCCAGGAATAATCCACAGCAGGCAGGCAAGCAAAGTATAAATAAGGGGGGGATTGGTTAGCTGCCTGCAACTCTTGCTTGTACCCGAATAAGGTTTTGCCTGCAACGCGGCCTTGTACTGCTTGAGGCGACGTGACATTCATGCACAAGGCACAGGTGCTGACAGGTTTCTGCGGGCACCCACAGTGCAGCGTTGCATTCTTGAAACCGTTGCTTGACCCTTTCCCTAAAATCAGGAAGATTCGCTTACACCTCTTATGGCTTATAATAGCCGTCTCCTGGGATAACAATAGCAATACTGAGAAGAATGAAAATAAAACGCATCATAGGCTGAAGAAATTAAACGCTCGGCACGTCTTTTCTTCAGCCTTACATGACTATATATCTATATATGTATACATCCATATATTTGGGTAGAAATCCATAAAAATATATATCGATATATATTTATATAGATATTTATCTATACACAGAAACAGACAGATAGATAGATAGATAGATAGATAGATAGATAGATAGATAGATAGATTGATAGAAAGACTGTATGCAATAACCCTGGATGTCTGACAGTTGAAGCAGACTGGTGATGTCATTAAGGCTCTATTATGACACGTACAGCTTGGAACCATAACTACTACAGCCCGGCAGCCATTTATAGCCAGTCTCCATTGGAGATGGAAGTGGGCAGAAATGTACTGGCCTATCTTCCCAAGACGCCACAGCAGCCGGACAAATTGTATGTTCGACAGAATGGCTGTTTTATTCAGCCCATAAGGGTGACTACCCACTACAGGTTTTTTTTTTTCACTGCGAAATTCGTAGCAGTTTTTTTTCTGCAGGGGTCTATGGGAATTGTAATGTTAAAATCGAAATCACGCAAATTCGCAATTTACCGCGAAATCGCGATTTTAACATTACAAGTCCCATAGACTCCTGCAGAAAAAAAACCGCTGCGAATTTCGCAGTGAAAAAAAACTGTAGTGGGTAGTCATCCTAAGGGGGAAACGGCGGCCTACAAAATCTGATTGGTCGCTGCTGCCACCATTTATGAAAAGGTCGGCTCAGTTCTTCCATGGATAAGAATAAGGTCGGTACATAGGCAGGCAGGTAGGTTCAGTTTTTGTAGGTTGAGGAATGCTTATGGGCAAGGCCTTATGTCTGAACGCTGGCGCATGAAATGGCAGAGAGGCCCGGCCCTGTGCATTCACTGATTATTGCCGTCAGCTGCTGTCTGCTTTCAAGCATGAATCAGGGGCTTCACACTTATCAACTGGCTTTGATTGTGGGTCACGCAGGTTGGTTGCAATGCCCTAGTATAAACGATACCTGGAACACAAGCCAGTCCTCAGGATGCATTCTAACTCAAGAGTACGATCACGTTGTGCCTGACCAATGTTTCCATCTTGGGTAATAGCACAGTCCTAAGCGATATGGAGTGGAGTTGGCATATGAGCTGGTCTGTGGTTTTGCTTCCAACAGTTTCTACCGCACGCAGATGCTCGGTGGATACAATGTTGCGCGCTGGGGAAAACCCCAGGAATAATCCACAGCAGGCAGGCAAGCAAAGTATAAATAAGGGGGGGATTGGTTAGCTGCCTGCAACTCTTGCTTGTACCCGAATAAGGTTTTGCCTGCAACGCGGCCTTGTACTGCTTGAGGCGACGTGACATTCATGCACAAGGCACAGGTGCTGGCAGGTTTCTGCGGGCACCCACAGTGCAGCGTTGCATTCTTGAAACCGTTGCTTGACCCTTTCCCTAAAATCAGGAAGATTCGCTTACACCTCTTATGGCTTATAATAGCCGTCTCCTGGGATAACAATAGCAATACTGAGAAGAATGAAAATAAAACGCATCATAGGCTGAAGAAATTAAACGCTCGGCACGTCTTTTCTTCAGCCTTACATGACTATATATCTATATATGTATACATCCATATATTTGGGTAGAAATCCATAAAAATATATATCGATATATATTTATATAGATATTTATCTATACACAGAAACAGACAGATAGATAGATAGATAGATAGATAGATAGATAGATAGATAGATAGATAGATAGATAGATAGATAGATTGATAGAAAGACTGTATGCAATAACCCTGGATGTCTGACAGTTGAAGCAGACTGGTGATGTCATTAAGGCTCTATTATGACACGTACAGCTTGGAACCATAACTACTACAGCCCGGCAGCCATTTATAGCCAGTCTCCATTGGAGATGGAAGTGGGCAGAAATGTACTGGCCTATCTTCCCAAGACGCCACAGCAGCCGGACAAATTGTATGTTCGACAGAATGGCTGTTTTATTCAGCCCATAAGGGTGACTACCCACTACAGGTTTTTTTTTCACTGCGAAATTCGTAGCAGTTTTTTTTCTGCAGGGGTCTATGGGACTTGTAATGTTAAAATCGAAATCACGCAAAATCGCAATTTACCGCAAAATCGCGATTTTAACATTACAAGTCCCATAGACCCCTGCAGAAAAAAAAAAAAGCTGCGAATTTCGCAGTGAAAAAAAACTGTAGTGAGTAGTCACCCTAAGGGGGAAACGGCGGCCTACAAAATCTGATTGGTCGCTGCTGCCACCATTTATGAAAAGGTCGGCTCAGTTCTTCCATGGATAAGAATAAGGTAGGTACATAGGCAGGCAGGTAGGTTCAGTTTTTGTAGGTTGAGGAATGCTTATGGGCAAGGCCTTATGTCTGAACGCTGGCGCATGAAATGGCACAGAGGCCCGGCCCTGTGCATTCACTGATTATTGCCGTCAGCTGCTGTCTGCTTTCAAGCATGAATCAGGGGCTTGACACTTATCAACTGGCTTTGATTGTGGGTCACGCAGGTTGGTTGCAATGCCCTAGTATAAACGATACCTGGAACACAAGCCAGTCCTCAGGATGCATTCTAACTCAAGAGCACGATCACGTTGTGCCTGACCAATGTTTCCATCTTGGGTAGTAGCACAGTCCTAAGCGATATGGAGTGGAGTTGGCATATGAGCTGGTCTGTGGTTTTGCTTCCAACAGTTTCTACCGCATGCAGATGCTCAGTGGATACAATGTTGCGCGCTGGGGAAAACCCCAGGAATAATCCACAGCAGGCAGGCAAGCAAAGTATAAATAAGGGGGGGATTGGTTAGCTGCCTGCAACTCTTGCTTGTACCCGAATAAGGTTTTGCCTGCAACGCGGCCTTGTACTGCTTGAGGCGACGTGACATTCATGCACAAGGCACAGGTGCTGACAGGTTTCTGCGGGCACCCACAGTGCAGCGTTGCATTCTTGAAACCGTTGCTTGACCCTTTCCCTAAAATCAGGAAGATTCGCTTACACCTCTTATGGCTTATAATAGCCGTCTCCTGGGATAACAATAGCAATACTGAGAAGAATGAAAATAAAACGCATCATAGGCTGAAGAAATTAAACGCTCGGCACGTCTTTTCTTCAGCCTTACATGACTATATATCTATATATGTATACATCCATATATTTGGGAAGAAATCCATAAAAATATATATCGATATATATGTATTTCTATATATTTATATAGATATTTATCTATACACAGAAACAGACAGATAGATAGATAGATAGATAGATAGATAGATAGATAGATAGATAGATAGATAGATAGATAGATAGATTGATAGAAAGACTGTATGCAATAACCCTGGATGTCTGACAGTTGAAGCAGACTGGTGATGTCATTAAGGCTCTATTATGACACGTACAGCTTGGAACCATAACTACTACAGCCCGGCAGCCATTTATAGCCAGTCTCCATTGGAGATGGAAGTGGGCAGAAATGTACTGGCCTATCTTCCCAAGACGCCACAGCAGCCGGACAAATTGTATGTTCGACAGAATGGCTGTTTTATTCAGCCCATAAGGGTGACTACCCACTACAGGTTTTTTTTTTTCACTGCGAAATTCGTAGCAGTTTTTTTTCTGCAGGGGTCTATGGGAATTGTAATGTTAAAATCGAAATCACGCAAATTCGCAATTTACCGCGAAATCGCGATTTTAACATTACAAGTCCCATAGACTCCTGCAGAAAAAAAACCGCTGCGAATTTCGCAGTGAAAAAAAACTGTAGTGGGTAGTCATCCTAAGGGGGAAACGGCGGCCTACAAAATCTGATTGGTCGCTGCTGCCACCATTTATGAAAAGGTCGGCTCAGTTCTTCCATGGATAAGAATAAGGTCGGTACATAGGCAGGCAGGTAGGTTCAGTTTTTGTAGGTTGAGGAATGCTTATGGGCAAGGCCTTATGTCTGAACGCTGGCGCATGAAATGGCAGAGAGGCCCGGCCCTGTGCATTCACTGATTATTGCCGTCAGCTGCTGTCTGCTTTCAAGCATGAATCAGGGGCTTCACACTTATCAACTGGCTTTGATTGTGGGTCACGCAGGTTGGTTGCAATGCCCTAGTATAAACGATACCTGGAACACAAGCCAGTCCTCAGGATGCATTCTAACTCAAGAGTACGATCACGTTGTGCCTGACCAATGTTTCCATCTTGGGTAATAGCACAGTCCTAAGCGATATGGAGTGGAGTTGGCATATGAGCTGGTCTGTGGTTTTGCTTCCAACAGTTTCTACCGCACGCAGATGCTCGGTGGATACAATGTTGCGCGCTGGGGAAAACCCCAGGAATAATCCACAGCAGGCAGGCAAGCAAAGTATAAATAAGGGGGGGATTGGTTAGCTGCCTGCAACTCTTGCTTGTACCCGAATAAGGTTTTGCCTGCAACGCGGCCTTGTACTGCTTGAGGCGACGTGACATTCATGCACAAGGCACAGGTGCTGGCAGGTTTCTGCGGGCACCCACAGTGCAGCGTTGCATTCTTGAAACCGTTGCTTGACCCTTTCCCTAAAATCAGGAAGATTCGCTTACACCTCTTATGGCTTATAATAGCCGTCTCCTGGGATAACAATAGCAATACTGAGAAGAATGAAAATAAAACGCATCATAGGCTGAAGAAATTAAACGCTCGGCACGTCTTTTCTTCAGCCTTACATGACTATATATCTATATATGTATACATCCATATATTTGGGTAGAAATCCATAAAAATATATATCGATATATATTTATATAGATATTTATCTATACACAGAAACAGACAGATAGATAGATAGATAGATAGATAGATAGATAGATAGATAGATAGATAGATAGATTGATAGAAAGACTGTATGCAATAACCCTGGATGTCTGACAGTTGAAGCAGACTGGTGATGTCATTAAGGCTCTATTATGACACGTACAGCTTGGAACCATAACTACTACAGCCCGGCAGCCATTTATAGCCAGTCTCCATTGGAGATGGAAGTGGGCAGAAATGTACTGGCCTATCTTCCCAAGACGCCACAGCAGCCGGACAAATTGTATGTTCGACAGAATGGCTGTTTTATTCAGCCCATAAGGGTGACTACCCACTACAGGTTTTTTTTTCACTGCGAAATTCGTAGCAGTTTTTTTTCTGCAGGGGTCTATGGGACTTGTAATGTTAAAATCGAAATCACGCAAAATCGCAATTTACCGCAAAATCGCGATTTTAACATTACAAGTCCCATAGACCCCTGCAGAAAAAAAAAAAAGCTGCGAATTTCGCAGTGAAAAAAAACTGTAGTGAGTAGTCACCCTAAGGGGGAAACGGCGGCCTACAAAATCTGATTGGTCGCTGCTGCCACCATTTATGAAAAGGTCGGCTCAGTTCTTCCATGGATAAGAATAAGGTAGGTACATAGGCAGGCAGGTAGGTTCAGTTTTTGTAGGTTGAGGAATGCTTATGGGCAAGGCCTTATGTCTGAACGCTGGCGCATGAAATGGCACAGAGGCCCGGCCCTGTGCATTCACTGATTATTGCCGTCAGCTGCTGTCTGCTTTCAAGCATGAATCAGGGGCTTGACACTTATCAACTGGCTTTGATTGTGGGTCACGCAGGTTGGTTGCAATGCCCTAGTATAAACGATACCTGGAACACAAGCCAGTCCTCAGGATGCATTCTAACTCAAGAGCACGATCACGTTGTGCCTGACCAATGTTTCCATCTTGGGTAGTAGCACAGTCCTAAGCGATATGGAGTGGAGTTGGCATATGAGCTGGTCTGTGGTTTTGCTTCCAACAGTTTCTACCGCATGCAGATGCTCAGTGGATACAATGTTGCGCGCTGGGGAAAACCCCAGGAATAATCCACAGCAGGCAGGCAAGCAAAGTATAAATAAGGGGGGGATTGGTTAGCTGCCTGCAACTCTTGCTTGTACCCGAATAAGGTTTTGCCTGCAACGCGGCCTTGTACTGCTTGAGGCGACGTGACATTCATGCACAAGGCACAGGTGCTGACAGGTTTCTGCGGGCACCCACAGTGCAGCGTTGCATTCTTGAAACCGTTGCTTGACCCTTTCCCTAAAATCAGGAAGATTCGCTTACACCTCTTATGGCTTATAATAGCCGTCTCCTGGGATAACAATAGCAATACTGAGAAGAATGAAAATAAAACGCATCATAGGCTGAAGAAATTAAACGCTCGGCACGTCTTTTCTTCAGCCTTACATGACTATATATCTATATATGTATACATCCATATATTTGGGAAGAAATCCATAAAAATATATATCGATATATATGTATTTCTATATATTTATATAGATATTTATCTATACACAGAAACAGATAGATAGATAGATAGATAGATTGATAGAAAGACTGTATGCAATAACCCTGGATGTCTGACAGTTGAAGCTGACTGGTGATGTCATTAAGACTCTATTATGACACGTACAGCTTGGAAGCATAAATACTACAGCACGGCAGCCATTTATAGCCAGTCTCCATTGGAGATGGAAGTGGGCAGGAATGTACTGGCCTATCTTCCCAAGACGCCACAGCAGCCGGACAAATTGTATGTTCGACAGAATGGCTGTTTTATTCAGCCCATAAGGGTGACTACCCACTACAGGTTTTTTTTTTTTCACTGCGAAATTCGTAGCAGTTTTTTTTCTGCAGGGGTCTATGGGAATTGTAATGTTAAAATCGAAATCACGCAAATTCGCAATTTACCGCGAAATCGCGATTTTAACATTACAAGTCCCATAGACTCCTGCAGAAAAAAAACCGCTGCGAATTTCGCAGTGAAAAAAAACTGTAGTGGGTAGTCATCCTAAGGGGGAAACGGCGGCCTACAAAATCTGATTGGTCGCTGCTGCCACCATTTATGAAAAGGTCGGCTCAGTTCTTCCATGGATAAGAATAAGGTCGGTACATAGGCAGGCAGGTAGGTTCAGTTTTTGTAGGTTGAGGAATGCTTATGGGCAAGGCCTTATGTCTGAACGCTGGCGCATGAAATGGCAGAGAGGCCCGGCCCTGTGCATTCACTGATTATTGCCGTCAGCTGCTGTCTGCTTTCAAGCATGAATCAGGGGCTTCACACTTATCAACTGGCTTTGATTGTGGGTCACGCAGGTTGGTTGCAATGCCCTAGTATAAACGATACCTGGAACACAAGCCAGTCCTCAGGATGCATTCTAACTCAAGAGTACGATCACGTTGTGCCTGACCAATGTTTCCATCTTGGGTAATAGCACAGTCCTAAGCGATATGGAGTGGAGTTGGCATATGAGCTGGTCTGTGGTTTTGCTTCCAACAGTTTCTACCGCACGCAGATGCTCGGTGGATACAATGTTGCGCGCTGGGGAAAACCCCAGGAATAATCCACAGCAGGCAGGCAAGCAAAGTATAAATAAGGGGGGGATTGGTTAGCTGCCTGCAACTCTTGCTTGTACCCGAATAAGGTTTTGCCTGCAACGCGGCCTTGTACTGCTTGAGGCGACGTGACATTCATGCACAAGGCACAGGTGCTGGCAGGTTTCTGCGGGCACCCACAGTGCAGCGTTGCATTCTTGAAACCGTTGCTTGACCCTTTCCCTAAAATCAGGAAGATTCGCTTACACCTCTTATGGCTTATAATAGCCGTCTCCTGGGATAACAATAGCAATACTGAGAAGAATGAAAATAAAACGCATCATAGGCTGAAGAAATTAAACGCTCGGCACGTCTTTTCTTCAGCCTTACATGACTATATATCTATATATGTATACATCCATATATTTGGGTAGAAATCCATAAAAATATATATCGATATATATTTATATAGATATTTATCTATACACAGAAACAGACAGATAGATAGATAGATAGATAGATAGATAGATAGATAGATAGATTGATAGAAAGACTGTATGCAATAACCCTGGATGTCTGACAGTTGAAGCAGACTGGTGATGTCATTAAGGCTCTATTATGACACGTACAGCTTGGAACCATAACTACTACAGCCCGGCAGCCATTTATAGCCAGTCTCCATTGGAGATGGAAGTGGGCAGAAATGTACTGGCCTATCTTCCCAAGACGCCACAGCAGCCGGACAAATTGTATGTTCGACAGAATGGCTGTTTTATTCAGCCCATAAGGGTGACTACCCACTACAGGTTTTTTTTTCACTGCGAAATTCGTAGCAGTTTTTTTTCTGCAGGGGTCTATGGGACTTGTAATGTTAAAATCGAAATCACGCAAAATCGCAATTTACCGCAAAATCGCGATTTTAACATTACAAGTCCCATAGACCCCTGCAGAAAAAAAAAAAAGCTGCGAATTTCGCAGTGAAAAAAAACTGTAGTGAGTAGTCACCCTAAGGGGGAAACGGCGGCCTACAAAATCTGATTGGTCGCTGCTGCCACCATTTATGAAAAGGTCGGCTCAGTTCTTCCATGGATAAGAATAAGGTAGGTACATAGGCAGGCAGGTAGGTTCAGTTTTTGTAGGTTGAGGAATGCTTATGGGCAAGGCCTTATGTCTGAACGCTGGCGCATGAAATGGCACAGAGGCCCGGCCCTGTGCATTCACTGATTATTGCCGTCAGCTGCTGTCTGCTTTCAAGCATGAATCAGGGGCTTGACACTTATCAACTGGCTTTGATTGTGGGTCACGCAGGTTGGTTGCAATGCCCTAGTATAAACGATACCTGGAACACAAGCCAGTCCTCAGGATGCATTCTAACTCAAGAGCACGATCACGTTGTGCCTGACCAATGTTTCCATCTTGGGTAGTAGCACAGTCCTAAGCGATATGGAGTGGAGTTGGCATATGAGCTGGTCTGTGGTTTTGCTTCCAACAGTTTCTACCGCATGCAGATGCTCAGTGGATACAATGTTGCGCGCTGGGGAAAACCCCAGGAATAATCCACAGCAGGCAGGCAAGCAAAGTATAAATAAGGGGGGGATTGGTTAGCTGCCTGCAACTCTTGCTTGTACCCGAATAAGGTTTTGCCTGCAACGCGGCCTTGTACTGCTTGAGGCGACGTGACATTCATGCACAAGGCACAGGTGCTGACAGGTTTCTGCGGGCACCCACAGTGCAGCGTTGCATTCTTGAAACCGTTGCTTGACCCTTTCCCTAAAATCAGGAAGATTCGCTTACACCTCTTATGGCTTATAATAGCCGTCTCCTGGGATAACAATAGCAATACTGAGAAGAATGAAAATAAAACGCATCATAGGCTGAAGAAATTAAACGCTCGGCACGTCTTTTCTTCAGCCTTACATGACTATATATCTATATATGTATACATCCATATATTTGGGAAGAAATCCATAAAAATATATATCGATATATATGTATTTCTATATATTTATATAGATATTTATCTATACACAGAAACAGATAGATAGATAGATAGATAGATAGATAGATAGATAGATAGATAGATAGATAGATTGATAGAAAGACTGTATGCAATAACCCTGGATGTCTGACAGTTGAAGCAGACTGGTGATGTCATTAAGGCTCTATTATGACACGTACAGCTTGGAACCATAACTACTACAGCCCGGCAGCCATTTATAGCCAGTCTCCATTGGAGATGGAAGTGGGCAGAAATGTACTGGCCTATCTTCCCAAGACGCCACAGCAGCCGGACAAATTGTATGTTCGACAGAATGGCTGTTTTATTCAGCCCATAAGGGTGACTACCCACTACAGGTTTTTTTTTCACTGCGAAATTCGTAGCAGTTTTTTTTCTGCAGGGGTCTATGGGACTTGTAATGTTAAAATCGAAATCACGCAAAATCGCAATTTACCGCAAAATCGCGATTTTAACATTACAAGTCCCATAGACCCCTGCAGAAAAAAAAAAAAGCTGCGAATTTCGCAGTGAAAAAAAACTGTAGTGAGTAGTCACCCTAAGGGGGAAACGGCGGCCTACAAAATCTGATTGGTCGCTGCTGCCACCATTTATGAAAAGGTCGGCTCAGTTCTTCCATGGATAAGAATAAGGTAGGTACATAGGCAGGCAGGTAGGTTCAGTTTTTGTAGGTTGAGGAATGCTTATGGGCAAGGCCTTATGTCTGAACGCTGGCGCATGAAATGGCACAGAGGCCCGGCCCTGTGCATTCACTGATTATTGCCGTCAGCTGCTGTCTGCTTTCAAGCATGAATCAGGGGCTTGACACTTATCAACTGGCTTTGATTGTGGGTCACGCAGGTTGGTTGCAATGCCCTAGTATAAACGATACCTGGAACACAAGCCAGTCCTCAGGATGCATTCTAACTCAAGAGCACGATCACGTTGTGCCTGACCAATGTTTCCATCTTGGGTAGTAGCACAGTCCTAAGCGATATGGAGTGGAGTTGGCATATGAGCTGGTCTGTGGTTTTGCTTCCAACAGTTTCTACCGCATGCAGATGCTCAGTGGATACAATGTTGCGCGCTGGGGAAAACCCCAGGAATAATCCACAGCAGGCAGGCAAGCAAAGTATAAATAAGGGGGGGATTGGTTAGCTGCCTGCAACTCTTGCTTGTACCCGAATAAGGTTTTGCCTGCAACGCGGCCTTGTACTGCTTGAGGCGACGTGACATTCATGCACAAGGCACAGGTGCTGACAGGTTTCTGCGGGCACCCACAGTGCAGCGTTGCATTCTTGAAACCGTTGCTTGACCCTTTCCCTAAAATCAGGAAGATTCGCTTACACCTCTTATGGCTTATAATAGCCGTCTCCTGGGATAACAATAGCAATACTGAGAAGAATGAAAATAAAACGCATCATAGGCTGAAGAAATTAAACGCTCGGCACGTCTTTTCTTCAGCCTTACATGACTATATATCTATATATGTATACATCCATATATTTGGGAAGAAATCCATAAAAATATATATCGATATATATGTATTTCTATATATTTATATAGATATTTATCTATACACAGAAACAGATAGATAGATAGATAGATAGATAGATAGATAGATAGATAGATAGATAGATTGATAGAAAGACTGTATGCAATAACCCTGGATGTCTGACAGTTGAAGCAGACTGGTGATGTCATTAAGGCTCTATTATGACACGTACAGCTTGGAACCATAACTACTACAGCCCGGCAGCCATTTATAGCCAGTCTCCATTGGAGATGGAAGTGGGCAGAAATGTACTGGCCTATCTTCCCAAGACGCCACAGCAGCCGGACAAATTGTATGTTCGACAGAATGGCTGTTTTATTCAGCCCATAAGGGTGACTACCCACTACAGGTTTTTTTTTCACTGCGAAATTCGTAGCAGTTTTTTTTCTGCAGGGGTCTATGGGACTTGTAATGTTAAAATCGAAATCACGCAAAATCGCAATTTACCGCAAAATCGCGATTTTAACATTACAAGTCCCATAGACCCCTGCAGAAAAAAAAAAAAGCTGCGAATTTCGCAGTGAAAAAAAACTGTAGTGAGTAGTCACCCTAAGGGGGAAACGGCGGCCTACAAAATCTGATTGGTCGCTGCTGCCACCATTTATGAAAAGGTCGGCTCAGTTCTTCCATGGATAAGAATAAGGTAGGTACATAGGCAGGCAGGTAGGTTCAGTTTTTGTAGGTTGAGGAATGCTTATGGGCAAGGCCTTATGTCTGAACGCTGGCGCATGAAATGGCACAGAGGCCCGGCCCTGTGCATTCACTGATTATTGCCGTCAGCTGCTGTCTGCTTTCAAGCATGAATCAGGGGCTTGACACTTATCAACTGGCTTTGATTGTGGGTCACGCAGGTTGGTTGCAATGCCCTAGTATAAACGATACCTGGAACACAAGCCAGTCCTCAGGATGCATTCTAACTCAAGAGCACGATCACGTTGTGCCTGACCAATGTTTCCATCTTGGGTAGTAGCACAGTCCTAAGCGATATGGAGTGGAGTTGGCATATGAGCTGGTCTGTGGTTTTGCTTCCAACAGTTTCTACCGCATGCAGATGCTCAGTGGATACAATGTTGCGCGCTGGGGAAAACCCCAGGAATAATCCACAGCAGGCAGGCAAGCAAAGTATAAATAAGGGGGGGATTGGTTAGCTGCCTGCAACTCTTGCTTGTACCCGAATAAGGTTTTGCCTGCAACGCGGCCTTGTACTGCTTGAGGCGACGTGACATTCATGCACAAGGCACAGGTGCTGACAGGTTTCTGCGGGCACCCACAGTGCAGCGTTGCATTCTTGAAACCGTTGCTTGACCCTTTCCCTAAAATCAGGAAGATTCGCTTACACCTCTTATGGCTTATAATAGCCGTCTCCTGGGATAACAATAGCAATACTGAGAAGAATGAAAATAAAACGCATCATAGGCTGAAGAAATTAAACGCTCGGCACGTCTTTTCTTCAGCCTTACATGACTATATATCTATATATGTATACATCCATATATTTGGGTAGAAATCCATAAAAATATATATCGATATATATTTATATAGATATTTATCTATACACAGAAACAGACAGATAGATAGATAGATAGATAGATAGATAGATAGATAGATAGATAGATAGATAGATAGATAGATAGATAGATTGATAGAAAGACTGTATGCAATAACCCTGGATGTCTGACAGTTGAAGCAGACTGGTGATGTCATTAAGGCTCTATTATGACACGTACAGCTTGGAACCATAACTACTACAGCCCGGCAGCCATTTATAGCCAGTCTCCATTGGAGATGGAAGTGGGCAGAAATGTACTGGCCTATCTTCCCAAGACGCCACAGCAGCCGGACAAATTGTATGTTCGACAGAATGGCTGTTTTATTCAGCCCATAAGGGTGACTACCCACTACAGGTTTTTTTTTCACTGCGAAATTCGTAGCAGTTTTTTTTCTGCAGGGGTCTATGGGACTTGTAATGTTAAAATCGAAATCACGCAAAATCGCAATTTACCGCAAAATCGCGATTTTAACATTACAAGTCCCATAGACCCCTGCAGAAAAAAAAAAAAGCTGCGAATTTCGCAGTGAAAAAAAACTGTAGTGAGTAGTCACCCTAAGGGGGAAACGGCGGCCTACAAAATCTGATTGGTCGCTGCTGCCACCATTTATGAAAAGGTCGGCTCAGTTCTTCCATGGATAAGAATAAGGTAGGTACATAGGCAGGCAGGTAGGTTCAGTTTTTGTAGGTTGAGGAATGCTTATGGGCAAGGCCTTATGTCTGAACGCTGGCGCATGAAATGGCACAGAGGCCCGGCCCTGTGCATTCACTGATTATTGCCGTCAGCTGCTGTCTGCTTTCAAGCATGAATCAGGGGCTTGACACTTATCAACTGGCTTTGATTGTGGGTCACGCAGGTTGGTTGCAATGCCCTAGTATAAACGATACCTGGAACACAAGCCAGTCCTCAGGATGCATTCTAACTCAAGAGCACGATCACGTTGTGCCTGACCAATGTTTCCATCTTGGGTAGTAGCACAGTCCTAAGCGATATGGAGTGGAGTTGGCATATGAGCTGGTCTGTGGTTTTGCTTCCAACAGTTTCTACCGCATGCAGATGCTCAGTGGATACAATGTTGCGCGCTGGGGAAAACCCCAGGAATAATCCACAGCAGGCAGGCAAGCAAAGTATAAATAAGGGGGGGATTGGTTAGCTGCCTGCAACTCTTGCTTGTACCCGAATAAGGTTTTGCCTGCAACGCGGCCTTGTACTGCTTGAGGCGACGTGACATTCATGCACAAGGCACAGGTGCTGACAGGTTTCTGCGGGCACCCACAGTGCAGCGTTGCATTCTTGAAACCGTTGCTTGACCCTTTCCCTAAAATCAGGAAGATTCGCTTACACCTCTTATGGCTTATAATAGCCGTCTCCTGGGATAACAATAGCAATACTGAGAAGAATGAAAATAAAACGCATCATAGGCTGAAGAAATTAAACGCTCGGCACGTCTTTTCTTCAGCCTTACATGACTATATATCTATATATGTATACATCCATATATTTGGGTAGAAATCCATAAAAATATATATCGATATATATTTATATAGATATTTATCTATACACAGAAACAGACAGATAGATAGATAGATAGATAGATAGATAGATAGATAGATAGATAGATAGATAGATAGATAGATAGATTGATAGAAAGACTGTATGCAATAACCCTGGATGTCTGACAGTTGAAGCAGACTGGTGATGTCATTAAGGCTCTATTATGACACGTACAGCTTGGAACCATAACTACTACAGCCCGGCAGCCATTTATAGCCAGTCTCCATTGGAGATGGAAGTGGGCAGAAATGTACTGGCCTATCTTCCCAAGACGCCACAGCAGCCGGACAAATTGTATGTTCGACAGAATGGCTGTTTTATTCAGCCCATAAGGGTGACTACCCACTACAGGTTTTTTTTTCACTGCGAAATTCGTAGCAGTTTTTTTTCTGCAGGGGTCTATGGGACTTGTAATGTTAAAATCGAAATCACGCAAAATCGCAATTTACCGCAAAATCGCGATTTTAACATTACAAGTCCCATAGACCCCTGCAGAAAAAAAAAAAAGCTGCGAATTTCGCAGTGAAAAAAAACTGTAGTGAGTAGTCACCCTAAGGGGGAAACGGCGGCCTACAAAATCTGATTGGTCGCTGCTGCCACCATTTATGAAAAGGTCGGCTCAGTTCTTCCATGGATAAGAATAAGGTAGGTACATAGGCAGGCAGGTAGGTTCAGTTTTTGTAGGTTGAGGAATGCTTATGGGCAAGGCCTTATGTCTGAACGCTGGCGCATGAAATGGCACAGAGGCCCGGCCCTGTGCATTCACTGATTATTGCCGTCAGCTGCTGTCTGCTTTCAAGCATGAATCAGGGGCTTGACACTTATCAACTGGCTTTGATTGTGGGTCACGCAGGTTGGTTGCAATGCCCTAGTATAAACGATACCTGGAACACAAGCCAGTCCTCAGGATGCATTCTAACTCAAGAGCACGATCACGTTGTGCCTGACCAATGTTTCCATCTTGGGTAGTAGCACAGTCCTAAGCGATATGGAGTGGAGTTGGCATATGAGCTGGTCTGTGGTTTTGCTTCCAACAGTTTCTACCGCATGCAGATGCTCAGTGGATACAATGTTGCGCGCTGGGGAAAACCCCAGGAATAATCCACAGCAGGCAGGCAAGCAAAGTATAAATAAGGGGGGGATTGGTTAGCTGCCTGCAACTCTTGCTTGTACCCGAATAAGGTTTTGCCTGCAACGCGGCCTTGTACTGCTTGAGGCGACGTGACATTCATGCACAAGGCACAGGTGCTGACAGGTTTCTGCGGGCACCCACAGTGCAGCGTTGCATTCTTGAAACCGTTGCTTGACCCTTTCCCTAAAATCAGGAAGATTCGCTTACACCTCTTATGGCTTATAATAGCCGTCTCCTGGGATAACAATAGCAATACTGAGAAGAATGAAAATAAAACGCATCATAGGCTGAAGAAATTAAACGCTCGGCACGTCTTTTCTTCAGCCTTACATGACTATATATCTATATATGTATACATCCATATATTTGGGAAGAAATCCATAAAAATATATATCGATATATATGTATTTCTATATATTTATATAGATATTTATCTATACACAGAAACAGATAGATAGATAGATAGATAGATAGATAGATAGATAGATAGATAGATAGATTGATAGAAAGACTGTATGCAATAACCCTGGATGTCTGACAGTTGAAGCAGACTGGTGATGTCATTAAGGCTCTATTATGACACGTACAGCTTGGAACCATAACTACTACAGCCCGGCAGCCATTTATAGCCAGTCTCCATTGGAGATGGAAGTGGGCAGAAATGTACTGGCCTATCTTCCCAAGACGCCACAGCAGCCGGACAAATTGTATGTTCGACAGAATGGCTGTTTTATTCAGCCCATAAGGGTGACTACCCACTACAGGTTTTTTTTTCACTGCGAAATTCGTAGCAGTTTTTTTTCTGCAGGGGTCTATGGGACTTGTAATGTTAAAATCGAAATCACGCAAAATCGCAATTTACCGCAAAATCGCGATTTTAACATTACAAGTCCCATAGACCCCTGCAGAAAAAAAAAAAAGCTGCGAATTTCGCAGTGAAAAAAAACTGTAGTGAGTAGTCACCCTAAGGGGGAAACGGCGGCCTACAAAATCTGATTGGTCGCTGCTGCCACCATTTATGAAAAGGTCGGCTCAGTTCTTCCATGGATAAGAATAAGGTAGGTACATAGGCAGGCAGGTAGGTTCAGTTTTTGTAGGTTGAGGAATGCTTATGGGCAAGGCCTTATGTCTGAACGCTGGCGCATGAAATGGCACAGAGGCCCGGCCCTGTGCATTCACTGATTATTGCCGTCAGCTGCTGTCTGCTTTCAAGCATGAATCAGGGGCTTGACACTTATCAACTGGCTTTGATTGTGGGTCACGCAGGTTGGTTGCAATGCCCTAGTATAAACGATACCTGGAACACAAGCCAGTCCTCAGGATGCATTCTAACTCAAGAGCACGATCACGTTGTGCCTGACCAATGTTTCCATCTTGGGTAGTAGCACAGTCCTAAGCGATATGGAGTGGAGTTGGCATATGAGCTGGTCTGTGGTTTTGCTTCCAACAGTTTCTACCGCATGCAGATGCTCAGTGGATACAATGTTGCGCGCTGGGGAAAACCCCAGGAATAATCCACAGCAGGCAGGCAAGCAAAGTATAAATAAGGGGGGGATTGGTTAGCTGCCTGCAACTCTTGCTTGTACCCGAATAAGGTTTTGCCTGCAACGCGGCCTTGTACTGCTTGAGGCGACGTGACATTCATGCACAAGGCACAGGTGCTGACAGGTTTCTGCGGGCACCCACAGTGCAGCGTTGCATTCTTGAAACCGTTGCTTGACCCTTTCCCTAAAATCAGGAAGATTCGCTTACACCTCTTATGGCTTATAATAGCCGTCTCCTGGGATAACAATAGCAATACTGAGAAGAATGAAAATAAAACGCATCATAGGCTGAAGAAATTAAACGCTCGGCACGTCTTTTCTTCAGCCTTACATGACTATATATCTATATATGTATACATCCATATATTTGGGTAGAAATCCATAAAAATATATATCGATATATATTTATATAGATATTTATCTATACACAGAAACAGACAGATAGATAGATAGATAGATAGATAGATAGATAGATAGATAGATAGATAGATTGATAGAAAGACTGTATGCAATAACCCTGGATGTCTGACAGTTGAAGCAGACTGGTGATGTCATTAAGGCTCTATTATGACACGTACAGCTTGGAACCATAACTACTACAGCCCGGCAGCCATTTATAGCCAGTCTCCATTGGAGATGGAAGTGGGCAGAAATGTACTGGCCTATCTTCCCAAGACGCCACAGCAGCCGGACAAATTGTATGTTCGACAGAATGGCTGTTTTATTCAGCCCATAAGGGTGACTACCCACTACAGGTTTTTTTTTCACTGCGAAATTCGTAGCAGTTTTTTTTCTGCAGGGGTCTATGGGACTTGTAATGTTAAAATCGAAATCACGCAAAATCGCAATTTACCGCAAAATCGCGATTTTAACATTACAAGTCCCATAGACCCCTGCAGAAAAAAAAAAAAGCTGCGAATTTCGCAGTGAAAAAAAACTGTAGTGAGTAGTCACCCTAAGGGGGAAACGGCGGCCTACAAAATCTGATTGGTCGCTGCTGCCACCATTTATGAAAAGGTCGGCTCAGTTCTTCCATGGATAAGAATAAGGTAGGTACATAGGCAGGCAGGTAGGTTCAGTTTTTGTAGGTTGAGGAATGCTTATGGGCAAGGCCTTATGTCTGAACGCTGGCGCATGAAATGGCACAGAGGCCCGGCCCTGTGCATTCACTGATTATTGCCGTCAGCTGCTGTCTGCTTTCAAGCATGAATCAGGGGCTTGACACTTATCAACTGGCTTTGATTGTGGGTCACGCAGGTTGGTTGCAATGCCCTAGTATAAACGATACCTGGAACACAAGCCAGTCCTCAGGATGCATTCTAACTCAAGAGCACGATCACGTTGTGCCTGACCAATGTTTCCATCTTGGGTAGTAGCACAGTCCTAAGCGATATGGAGTGGAGTTGGCATATGAGCTGGTCTGTGGTTTTGCTTCCAACAGTTTCTACCGCATGCAGATGCTCAGTGGATACAATGTTGCGCGCTGGGGAAAACCCCAGGAATAATCCACAGCAGGCAGGCAAGCAAAGTATAAATAAGGGGGGGATTGGTTAGCTGCCTGCAACTCTTGCTTGTACCCGAATAAGGTTTTGCCTGCAACGCGGCCTTGTACTGCTTGAGGCGACGTGACATTCATGCACAAGGCACAGGTGCTGACAGGTTTCTGCGGGCACCCACAGTGCAGCGTTGCATTCTTGAAACCGTTGCTTGACCCTTTCCCTAAAATCAGGAAGATTCGCTTACACCTCTTATGGCTTATAATAGCCGTCTCCTGGGATAACAATAGCAATACTGAGAAGAATGAAAATAAAACGCATCATAGGCTGAAGAAATTAAACGCTCGGCACGTCTTTTCTTCAGCCTTACATGACTATATATCTATATATGTATACATCCATATATTTGGGAAGAAATCCATAAAAATATATATCGATATATATGTATTTCTATATATTTATATAGATATTTATCTATACACAGAAACAGACAGATAGATAGATAGATAGATAGATAGATAGATAGATAGATAGATAGATTGATAGAAAGACTGTATGCAATAACCCTGGATGTCTGACAGTTGAAGCAGACTGGTGATGTCATTAAGGCTCTATTATGACACGTACAGCTTGGAACCATAACTACTACAGCCCGGCAGCCATTTATAGCCAGTCTCCATTGGAGATGGAAGTGGGCAGAAATGTACTGGCCTATCTTCCCAAGACGCCACAGCAGCCGGACAAATTGTATGTTCGACAGAATGGCTGTTTTATTCAGCCCATAAGGGTGACTACCCACTACAGGTTTTTTTTTTTCACTGCGAAATTCGTAGCAGTTTTTTTTCTGCAGGGGTCTATGGGAATTGTAATGTTAAAATCGAAATCACGCAAATTCGCAATTTACCGCGAAATCGCGATTTTAACATTACAAGTCCCATAGACTCCTGCAGAAAAAAAACCGCTGCGAATTTCGCAGTGAAAAAAAACTGTAGTGGGTAGTCATCCTAAGGGGGAAACGGCGGCCTACAAAATCTGATTGGTCGCTGCTGCCACCATTTATGAAAAGGTCGGCTCAGTTCTTCCATGGATAAGAATAAGGTCGGTACATAGGCAGGCAGGTAGGTTCAGTTTTTGTAGGTTGAGGAATGCTTATGGGCAAGGCCTTATGTCTGAACGCTGGCGCATGAAATGGCAGAGAGGCCCGGCCCTGTGCATTCACTGATTATTGCCGTCAGCTGCTGTCTGCTTTCAAGCATGAATCAGGGGCTTCACACTTATCAACTGGCTTTGATTGTGGGTCACGCAGGTTGGTTGCAATGCCCTAGTATAAACGATACCTGGAACACAAGCCAGTCCTCAGGATGCATTCTAACTCAAGAGTACGATCACGTTGTGCCTGACCAATGTTTCCATCTTGGGTAATAGCACAGTCCTAAGCGATATGGAGTGGAGTTGGCATATGAGCTGGTCTGTGGTTTTGCTTCCAACAGTTTCTACCGCACGCAGATGCTCGGTGGATACAATGTTGCGCGCTGGGGAAAACCCCAGGAATAATCCACAGCAGGCAGGCAAGCAAAGTATAAATAAGGGGGGGATTGGTTAGCTGCCTGCAACTCTTGCTTGTACCCGAATAAGGTTTTGCCTGCAACGCGGCCTTGTACTGCTTGAGGCGACGTGACATTCATGCACAAGGCACAGGTGCTGGCAGGTTTCTGCGGGCACCCACAGTGCAGCGTTGCATTCTTGAAACCGTTGCTTGACCCTTTCCCTAAAATCAGGAAGATTCGCTTACACCTCTTATGGCTTATAATAGCCGTCTCCTGGGATAACAATAGCAATACTGAGAAGAATGAAAATAAAACGCATCATAGGCTGAAGAAATTAAACGCTCGGCACGTCTTTTCTTCAGCCTTACATGACTATATATCTATATATGTATACATCCATATATTTGGGTAGAAATCCATAAAAATATATATCGATATATATTTATATAGATATTTATCTATACACAGAAACAGACAGATAGATAGATAGATAGATAGATAGATAGATAGATAGATAGATAGATTGATAGAAAGACTGTATGCAATAACCCTGGATGTCTGACAGTTGAAGCAGACTGGTGATGTCATTAAGGCTCTATTATGACACGTACAGCTTGGAACCATAACTACTACAGCCCGGCAGCCATTTATAGCCAGTCTCCATTGGAGATGGAAGTGGGCAGAAATGTACTGGCCTATCTTCCCAAGACGCCACAGCAGCCGGACAAATTGTATGTTCGACAGAATGGCTGTTTTATTCAGCCCATAAGGGTGACTACCCACTACAGGTTTTTTTTTCACTGCGAAATTCGTAGCAGTTTTTTTTCTGCAGGGGTCTATGGGACTTGTAATGTTAAAATCGAAATCACGCAAAATCGCAATTTACCGCAAAATCGCGATTTTAACATTACAAGTCCCATAGACCCCTGCAGAAAAAAAAAAAAGCTGCGAATTTCGCAGTGAAAAAAAACTGTAGTGAGTAGTCACCCTAAGGGGGAAACGGCGGCCTACAAAATCTGATTGGTCGCTGCTGCCACCATTTATGAAAAGGTCGGCTCAGTTCTTCCATGGATAAGAATAAGGTAGGTACATAGGCAGGCAGGTAGGTTCAGTTTTTGTAGGTTGAGGAATGCTTATGGGCAAGGCCTTATGTCTGAACGCTGGCGCATGAAATGGCACAGAGGCCCGGCCCTGTGCATTCACTGATTATTGCCGTCAGCTGCTGTCTGCTTTCAAGCATGAATCAGGGGCTTGACACTTATCAACTGGCTTTGATTGTGGGTCACGCAGGTTGGTTGCAATGCCCTAGTATAAACGATACCTGGAACACAAGCCAGTCCTCAGGATGCATTCTAACTCAAGAGCACGATCACGTTGTGCCTGACCAATGTTTCCATCTTGGGTAGTAGCACAGTCCTAAGCGATATGGAGTGGAGTTGGCATATGAGCTGGTCTGTGGTTTTGCTTCCAACAGTTTCTACCGCATGCAGATGCTCAGTGGATACAATGTTGCGCGCTGGGGAAAACCCCAGGAATAATCCACAGCAGGCAGGCAAGCAAAGTATAAATAAGGGGGGGATTGGTTAGCTGCCTGCAACTCTTGCTTGTACCCGAATAAGGTTTTGCCTGCAACGCGGCCTTGTACTGCTTGAGGCGACGTGACATTCATGCACAAGGCACAGGTGCTGACAGGTTTCTGCGGGCACCCACAGTGCAGCGTTGCATTCTTGAAACCGTTGCTTGACCCTTTCCCTAAAATCAGGAAGATTCGCTTACACCTCTTATGGCTTATAATAGCCGTCTCCTGGGATAACAATAGCAATACTGAGAAGAATGAAAATAAAACGCATCATAGGCTGAAGAAATTAAACGCTCGGCACGTCTTTTCTTCAGCCTTACATGACTATATATCTATATATGTATACATCCATATATTTGGGTAGAAATCCATAAAAATATATATCGATATATATTTATATAGATATTTATCTATACACAGAAACAGACAGATAGATAGATAGATAGATAGATAGATAGATAGATAGATAGATAGATAGATAGATAGATAGATAGATAGATTGATAGAAAGACTGTATGCAATAACCCTGGATGTCTGACAGTTGAAGCAGACTGGTGATGTCATTAAGGCTCTATTATGACACGTACAGCTTGGAACCATAACTACTACAGCCCGGCAGCCATTTATAGCCAGTCTCCATTGGAGATGGAAGTGGGCAGAAATGTACTGGCCTATCTTCCCAAGACGCCACAGCAGCCGGACAAATTGTATGTTCGACAGAATGGCTGTTTTATTCAGCCCATAAGGGTGACTACCCACTACAGGTTTTTTTTTCACTGCGAAATTCGTAGCAGTTTTTTTTCTGCAGGGGTCTATGGGACTTGTAATGTTAAAATCGAAATCACGCAAAATCGCAATTTACCGCAAAATCGCGATTTTAACATTACAAGTCCCATAGACCCCTGCAGAAAAAAAAAAAAGCTGCGAATTTCGCAGTGAAAAAAAACTGTAGTGAGTAGTCACCCTAAGGGGGAAACGGCGGCCTACAAAATCTGATTGGTCGCTGCTGCCACCATTTATGAAAAGGTCGGCTCAGTTCTTCCATGGATAAGAATAAGGTAGGTACATAGGCAGGCAGGTAGGTTCAGTTTTTGTAGGTTGAGGAATGCTTATGGGCAAGGCCTTATGTCTGAACGCTGGCGCATGAAATGGCACAGAGGCCCGGCCCTGTGCATTCACTGATTATTGCCGTCAGCTGCTGTCTGCTTTCAAGCATGAATCAGGGGCTTGACACTTATCAACTGGCTTTGATTGTGGGTCACGCAGGTTGGTTGCAATGCCCTAGTATAAACGATACCTGGAACACAAGCCAGTCCTCAGGATGCATTCTAACTCAAGAGCACGATCACGTTGTGCCTGACCAATGTTTCCATCTTGGGTAGTAGCACAGTCCTAAGCGATATGGAGTGGAGTTGGCATATGAGCTGGTCTGTGGTTTTGCTTCCAACAGTTTCTACCGCATGCAGATGCTCAGTGGATACAATGTTGCGCGCTGGGGAAAACCCCAGGAATAATCCACAGCAGGCAGGCAAGCAAAGTATAAATAAGGGGGGGATTGGTTAGCTGCCTGCAACTCTTGCTTGTACCCGAATAAGGTTTTGCCTGCAACGCGGCCTTGTACTGCTTGAGGCGACGTGACATTCATGCACAAGGCACAGGTGCTGACAGGTTTCTGCGGGCACCCACAGTGCAGCGTTGCATTCTTGAAACCGTTGCTTGACCCTTTCCCTAAAATCAGGAAGATTCGCTTACACCTCTTATGGCTTATAATAGCCGTCTCCTGGGATAACAATAGCAATACTGAGAAGAATGAAAATAAAACGCATCATAGGCTGAAGAAATTAAACGCTCGGCACGTCTTTTCTTCAGCCTTACATGACTATATATCTATATATGTATACATCCATATATTTGGGAAGAAATCCATAAAAATATATATCGATATATATGTATTTCTATATATTTATATAGATATTTATCTATACACAGAAACAGATAGATAGATAGATAGATAGATAGATAGATAGATAGATAGATAGATAGATTGATAGAAAGACTGTATGCAATAACCCTGGATGTCTGACAGTTGAAGCAGACTGGTGATGTCATTAAGGCTCTATTATGACACGTACAGCTTGGAACCATAACTACTACAGCCCGGCAGCCATTTATAGCCAGTCTCCATTGGAGATGGAAGTGGGCAGAAATGTACTGGCCTATCTTCCCAAGACGCCACAGCAGCCGGACAAATTGTATGTTCGACAGAATGGCTGTTTTATTCAGCCCATAAGGGTGACTACCCACTACAGGTTTTTTTTTCACTGCGAAATTCGTAGCAGTTTTTTTTCTGCAGGGGTCTATGGGACTTGTAATGTTAAAATCGAAATCACGCAAAATCGCAATTTACCGCAAAATCGCGATTTTAACATTACAAGTCCCATAGACCCCTGCAGAAAAAAAAAAAAGCTGCGAATTTCGCAGTGAAAAAAAACTGTAGTGAGTAGTCACCCTAAGGGGGAAACGGCGGCCTACAAAATCTGATTGGTCGCTGCTGCCACCATTTATGAAAAGGTCGGCTCAGTTCTTCCATGGATAAGAATAAGGTAGGTACATAGGCAGGCAGGTAGGTTCAGTTTTTGTAGGTTGAGGAATGCTTATGGGCAAGGCCTTATGTCTGAACGCTGGCGCATGAAATGGCACAGAGGCCCGGCCCTGTGCATTCACTGATTATTGCCGTCAGCTGCTGTCTGCTTTCAAGCATGAATCAGGGGCTTGACACTTATCAACTGGCTTTGATTGTGGGTCACGCAGGTTGGTTGCAATGCCCTAGTATAAACGATACCTGGAACACAAGCCAGTCCTCAGGATGCATTCTAACTCAAGAGCACGATCACGTTGTGCCTGACCAATGTTTCCATCTTGGGTAGTAGCACAGTCCTAAGCGATATGGAGTGGAGTTGGCATATGAGCTGGTCTGTGGTTTTGCTTCCAACAGTTTCTACCGCATGCAGATGCTCAGTGGATACAATGTTGCGCGCTGGGGAAAACCCCAGGAATAATCCACAGCAGGCAGGCAAGCAAAGTATAAATAAGGGGGGGATTGGTTAGCTGCCTGCAACTCTTGCTTGTACCCGAATAAGGTTTTGCCTGCAACGCGGCCTTGTACTGCTTGAGGCGACGTGACATTCATGCACAAGGCACAGGTGCTGACAGGTTTCTGCGGGCACCCACAGTGCAGCGTTGCATTCTTGAAACCGTTGCTTGACCCTTTCCCTAAAATCAGGAAGATTCGCTTACACCTCTTATGGCTTATAATAGCCGTCTCCTGGGATAACAATAGCAATACTGAGAAGAATGAAAATAAAACGCATCATAGGCTGAAGAAATTAAACGCTCGGCACGTCTTTTCTTCAGCCTTACATGACTATATATCTATATATGTATACATCCATATATTTGGGTAGAAATCCATAAAAATATATATCGATATATATTTATATAGATATTTATCTATACACAGAAACAGACAGATAGATAGATAGATAGATAGATAGATAGATAGATAGATAGATAGATAGATTGATAGAAAGACTGTATGCAATAACCCTGGATGTCTGACAGTTGAAGCAGACTGGTGATGTCATTAAGGCTCTATTATGACACGTACAGCTTGGAACCATAACTACTACAGCCCGGCAGCCATTTATAGCCAGTCTCCATTGGAGATGGAAGTGGGCAGAAATGTACTGGCCTATCTTCCCAAGACGCCACAGCAGCCGGACAAATTGTATGTTCGACAGAATGGCTGTTTTATTCAGCCCATAAGGGTGACTACCCACTACAGGTTTTTTTTTCACTGCGAAATTCGTAGCAGTTTTTTTTCTGCAGGGGTCTATGGGACTTGTAATGTTAAAATCGAAATCACGCAAAATCGCAATTTACCGCAAAATCGCGATTTTAACATTACAAGTCCCATAGACCCCTGCAGAAAAAAAAAAAAGCTGCGAATTTCGCAGTGAAAAAAAACTGTAGTGAGTAGTCACCCTAAGGGGGAAACGGCGGCCTACAAAATCTGATTGGTCGCTGCTGCCACCATTTATGAAAAGGTCGGCTCAGTTCTTCCATGGATAAGAATAAGGTAGGTACATAGGCAGGCAGGTAGGTTCAGTTTTTGTAGGTTGAGGAATGCTTATGGGCAAGGCCTTATGTCTGAACGCTGGCGCATGAAATGGCACAGAGGCCCGGCCCTGTGCATTCACTGATTATTGCCGTCAGCTGCTGTCTGCTTTCAAGCATGAATCAGGGGCTTGACACTTATCAACTGGCTTTGATTGTGGGTCACGCAGGTTGGTTGCAATGCCCTAGTATAAACGATACCTGGAACACAAGCCAGTCCTCAGGATGCATTCTAACTCAAGAGCACGATCACGTTGTGCCTGACCAATGTTTCCATCTTGGGTAGTAGCACAGTCCTAAGCGATATGGAGTGGAGTTGGCATATGAGCTGGTCTGTGGTTTTGCTTCCAACAGTTTCTACCGCATGCAGATGCTCAGTGGATACAATGTTGCGCGCTGGGGAAAACCCCAGGAATAATCCACAGCAGGCAGGCAAGCAAAGTATAAATAAGGGGGGGATTGGTTAGCTGCCTGCAACTCTTGCTTGTACCCGAATAAGGTTTTGCCTGCAACGCGGCCTTGTACTGCTTGAGGCGACGTGACATTCATGCACAAGGCACAGGTGCTGACAGGTTTCTGCGGGCACCCACAGTGCAGCGTTGCATTCTTGAAACCGTTGCTTGACCCTTTCCCTAAAATCAGGAAGATTCGCTTACACCTCTTATGGCTTATAATAGCCGTCTCCTGGGATAACAATAGCAATACTGAGAAGAATGAAAATAAAACGCATCATAGGCTGAAGAAATTAAACGCTCGGCACGTCTTTTCTTCAGCCTTACATGACTATATATCTATATATGTATACATCCATATATTTGGGAAGAAATCCATAAAAATATATATCGATATATATGTATTTCTATATATTTATATAGATATTTATCTATACACAGAAACAGACAGATAGATAGATAGATAGATAGATAGATAGATAGATAGATAGATAGATTGATAGAAAGACTGTATGCAATAACCCTGGATGTCTGACAGTTGAAGCAGACTGGTGATGTCATTAAGGCTCTATTATGACACGTACAGCTTGGAACCATAACTACTACAGCCCGGCAGCCATTTATAGCCAGTCTCCATTGGAGATGGAAGTGGGCAGAAATGTACTGGCCTATCTTCCCAAGACGCCACAGCAGCCGGACAAATTGTATGTTCGACAGAATGGCTGTTTTATTCAGCCCATAAGGGTGACTACCCACTACAGGTTTTTTTTTTTCACTGCGAAATTCGTAGCAGTTTTTTTTCTGCAGGGGTCTATGGGAATTGTAATGTTAAAATCGAAATCACGCAAATTCGCAATTTACCGCGAAATCGCGATTTTAACATTACAAGTCCCATAGACTCCTGCAGAAAAAAAACCGCTGCGAATTTCGCAGTGAAAAAAAACTGTAGTGGGTAGTCATCCTAAGGGGGAAACGGCGGCCTACAAAATCTGATTGGTCGCTGCTGCCACCATTTATGAAAAGGTCGGCTCAGTTCTTCCATGGATAAGAATAAGGTCGGTACATAGGCAGGCAGGTAGGTTCAGTTTTTGTAGGTTGAGGAATGCTTATGGGCAAGGCCTTATGTCTGAACGCTGGCGCATGAAATGGCAGAGAGGCCCGGCCCTGTGCATTCACTGATTATTGCCGTCAGCTGCTGTCTGCTTTCAAGCATGAATCAGGGGCTTCACACTTATCAACTGGCTTTGATTGTGGGTCACGCAGGTTGGTTGCAATGCCCTAGTATAAACGATACCTGGAACACAAGCCAGTCCTCAGGATGCATTCTAACTCAAGAGTACGATCACGTTGTGCCTGACCAATGTTTCCATCTTGGGTAATAGCACAGTCCTAAGCGATATGGAGTGGAGTTGGCATATGAGCTGGTCTGTGGTTTTGCTTCCAACAGTTTCTACCGCACGCAGATGCTCGGTGGATACAATGTTGCGCGCTGGGGAAAACCCCAGGAATAATCCACAGCAGGCAGGCAAGCAAAGTATAAATAAGGGGGGGATTGGTTAGCTGCCTGCAACTCTTGCTTGTACCCGAATAAGGTTTTGCCTGCAACGCGGCCTTGTACTGCTTGAGGCGACGTGACATTCATGCACAAGGCACAGGTGCTGGCAGGTTTCTGCGGGCACCCACAGTGCAGCGTTGCATTCTTGAAACCGTTGCTTGACCCTTTCCCTAAAATCAGGAAGATTCGCTTACACCTCTTATGGCTTATAATAGCCGTCTCCTGGGATAACAATAGCAATACTGAGAAGAATGAAAATAAAACGCATCATAGGCTGAAGAAATTAAACGCTCGGCACGTCTTTTCTTCAGCCTTACATGACTATATATCTATATATGTATACATCCATATATTTGGGTAGAAATCCATAAAAATATATATCGATATATATTTATATAGATATTTATCTATACACAGAAACAGACAGATAGATAGATAGATAGATAGATAGATAGATAGATAGATAGATAGATTGATAGAAAGACTGTATGCAATAACCCTGGATGTCTGACAGTTGAAGCAGACTGGTGATGTCATTAAGGCTCTATTATGACACGTACAGCTTGGAACCATAACTACTACAGCCCGGCAGCCATTTATAGCCAGTCTCCATTGGAGATGGAAGTGGGCAGAAATGTACTGGCCTATCTTCCCAAGACGCCACAGCAGCCGGACAAATTGTATGTTCGACAGAATGGCTGTTTTATTCAGCCCATAAGGGTGACTACCCACTACAGGTTTTTTTTTCACTGCGAAATTCGTAGCAGTTTTTTTTCTGCAGGGGTCTATGGGACTTGTAATGTTAAAATCGAAATCACGCAAAATCGCAATTTACCGCAAAATCGCGATTTTAACATTACAAGTCCCATAGACCCCTGCAGAAAAAAAAAAAAGCTGCGAATTTCGCAGTGAAAAAAAACTGTAGTGAGTAGTCACCCTAAGGGGGAAACGGCGGCCTACAAAATCTGATTGGTCGCTGCTGCCACCATTTATGAAAAGGTCGGCTCAGTTCTTCCATGGATAAGAATAAGGTAGGTACATAGGCAGGCAGGTAGGTTCAGTTTTTGTAGGTTGAGGAATGCTTATGGGCAAGGCCTTATGTCTGAACGCTGGCGCATGAAATGGCACAGAGGCCCGGCCCTGTGCATTCACTGATTATTGCCGTCAGCTGCTGTCTGCTTTCAAGCATGAATCAGGGGCTTGACACTTATCAACTGGCTTTGATTGTGGGTCACGCAGGTTGGTTGCAATGCCCTAGTATAAACGATACCTGGAACACAAGCCAGTCCTCAGGATGCATTCTAACTCAAGAGCACGATCACGTTGTGCCTGACCAATGTTTCCATCTTGGGTAGTAGCACAGTCCTAAGCGATATGGAGTGGAGTTGGCATATGAGCTGGTCTGTGGTTTTGCTTCCAACAGTTTCTACCGCATGCAGATGCTCAGTGGATACAATGTTGCGCGCTGGGGAAAACCCCAGGAATAATCCACAGCAGGCAGGCAAGCAAAGTATAAATAAGGGGGGGATTGGTTAGCTGCCTGCAACTCTTGCTTGTACCCGAATAAGGTTTTGCCTGCAACGCGGCCTTGTACTGCTTGAGGCGACGTGACATTCATGCACAAGGCACAGGTGCTGACAGGTTTCTGCGGGCACCCACAGTGCAGCGTTGCATTCTTGAAACCGTTGCTTGACCCTTTCCCTAAAATCAGGAAGATTCGCTTACACCTCTTATGGCTTATAATAGCCGTCTCCTGGGATAACAATAGCAATACTGAGAAGAATGAAAATAAAACGCATCATAGGCTGAAGAAATTAAACGCTCGGCACGTCTTTTCTTCAGCCTTACATGACTATATATCTATATATGTATACATCCATATATTTGGGAAGAAATCCATAAAAATATATATCGATATATATGTATTTCTATATATTTATATAGATATTTATCTATACACAGAAACAGATAGATAGATAGATAGATAGATTGATAGAAAGACTGTATGCAATAACCCTGGATGTCTGACAGTTGAAGCTGACTGGTGATGTCATTAAGACTCTATTATGACACGTACAGCTTGGAAGCATAAATACTACAGCACGGCAGCCATTTATAGCCAGTCTCCATTGGAGATGGAAGTGGGCAGGAATGTACTGGCCTATCTTCCCAAGACGCCACAGCAGCCGGACAAATTGTATGTTCGACAGAATGGCTGTTTTATTCAGCCCATAAGGGTGACTACCCACTACAGGTTTTTTTTTTTTCACTGCGAAATTCGTAGCAGTTTTTTTTCTGCAGGGGTCTATGGGAATTGTAATGTTAAAATCGAAATCACGCAAATTCGCAATTTACCGCGAAATCGCGATTTTAACATTACAAGTCCCATAGACTCCTGCAGAAAAAAAACCGCTGCGAATTTCGCAGTGAAAAAAAACTGTAGTGGGTAGTCATCCTAAGGGGGAAACGGCGGCCTACAAAATCTGATTGGTCGCTGCTGCCACCATTTATGAAAAGGTCGGCTCAGTTCTTCCATGGATAAGAATAAGGTCGGTACATAGGCAGGCAGGTAGGTTCAGTTTTTGTAGGTTGAGGAATGCTTATGGGCAAGGCCTTATGTCTGAACGCTGGCGCATGAAATGGCAGAGAGGCCCGGCCCTGTGCATTCACTGATTATTGCCGTCAGCTGCTGTCTGCTTTCAAGCATGAATCAGGGGCTTCACACTTATCAACTGGCTTTGATTGTGGGTCACGCAGGTTGGTTGCAATGCCCTAGTATAAACGATACCTGGAACACAAGCCAGTCCTCAGGATGCATTCTAACTCAAGAGTACGATCACGTTGTGCCTGACCAATGTTTCCATCTTGGGTAATAGCACAGTCCTAAGCGATATGGAGTGGAGTTGGCATATGAGCTGGTCTGTGGTTTTGCTTCCAACAGTTTCTACCGCACGCAGATGCTCGGTGGATACAATGTTGCGCGCTGGGGAAAACCCCAGGAATAATCCACAGCAGGCAGGCAAGCAAAGTATAAATAAGGGGGGGATTGGTTAGCTGCCTGCAACTCTTGCTTGTACCCGAATAAGGTTTTGCCTGCAACGCGGCCTTGTACTGCTTGAGGCGACGTGACATTCATGCACAAGGCACAGGTGCTGGCAGGTTTCTGCGGGCACCCACAGTGCAGCGTTGCATTCTTGAAACCGTTGCTTGACCCTTTCCCTAAAATCAGGAAGATTCGCTTACACCTCTTATGGCTTATAATAGCCGTCTCCTGGGATAACAATAGCAATACTGAGAAGAATGAAAATAAAACGCATCATAGGCTGAAGAAATTAAACGCTCGGCACGTCTTTTCTTCAGCCTTACATGACTATATATCTATATATGTATACATCCATATATTTGGGTAGAAATCCATAAAAATATATATCGATATATATTTATATAGATATTTATCTATACACAGAAACAGACAGATAGATAGATAGATAGATAGATAGATAGATTGATAGAAAGACTGTATGCAATAACCCTGGATGTCTGACAGTTGAAGCAGACTGGTGATGTCATTAAGGCTCTATTATGACACGTACAGCTTGGAACCATAACTACTACAGCCCGGCAGCCATTTATAGCCAGTCTCCATTGGAGATGGAAGTGGGCAGAAATGTACTGGCCTATCTTCCCAAGACGCCACAGCAGCCGGACAAATTGTATGTTCGACAGAATGGCTGTTTTATTCAGCCCATAAGGGTGACTACCCACTACAGGTTTTTTTTTCACTGCGAAATTCGTAGCAGTTTTTTTTCTGCAGGGGTCTATGGGACTTGTAATGTTAAAATCGAAATCACGCAAAATCGCAATTTACCGCAAAATCGCGATTTTAACATTACAAGTCCCATAGACCCCTGCAGAAAAAAAAAAAAGCTGCGAATTTCGCAGTGAAAAAAAACTGTAGTGAGTAGTCACCCTAAGGGGGAAACGGCGGCCTACAAAATCTGATTGGTCGCTGCTGCCACCATTTATGAAAAGGTCGGCTCAGTTCTTCCATGGATAAGAATAAGGTAGGTACATAGGCAGGCAGGTAGGTTCAGTTTTTGTAGGTTGAGGAATGCTTATGGGCAAGGCCTTATGTCTGAACGCTGGCGCATGAAATGGCACAGAGGCCCGGCCCTGTGCATTCACTGATTATTGCCGTCAGCTGCTGTCTGCTTTCAAGCATGAATCAGGGGCTTGACACTTATCAACTGGCTTTGATTGTGGGTCACGCAGGTTGGTTGCAATGCCCTAGTATAAACGATACCTGGAACACAAGCCAGTCCTCAGGATGCATTCTAACTCAAGAGCACGATCACGTTGTGCCTGACCAATGTTTCCATCTTGGGTAGTAGCACAGTCCTAAGCGATATGGAGTGGAGTTGGCATATGAGCTGGTCTGTGGTTTTGCTTCCAACAGTTTCTACCGCATGCAGATGCTCAGTGGATACAATGTTGCGCGCTGGGGAAAACCCCAGGAATAATCCACAGCAGGCAGGCAAGCAAAGTATAAATAAGGGGGGGATTGGTTAGCTGCCTGCAACTCTTGCTTGTACCCGAATAAGGTTTTGCCTGCAACGCGGCCTTGTACTGCTTGAGGCGACGTGACATTCATGCACAAGGCACAGGTGCTGACAGGTTTCTGCGGGCACCCACAGTGCAGCGTTGCATTCTTGAAACCGTTGCTTGACCCTTTCCCTAAAATCAGGAAGATTCGCTTACACCTCTTATGGCTTATAATAGCCGTCTCCTGGGATAACAATAGCAATACTGAGAAGAATGAAAATAAAACGCATCATAGGCTGAAGAAATTAAACGCTCGGCACGTCTTTTCTTCAGCCTTACATGACTATATATCTATATATGTATACATCCATATATTTGGGAAGAAATCCATAAAAATATATATCGATATATATGTATTTCTATATATTTATATAGATATTTATCTATACACAGAAACAGATAGATAGATAGATAGATAGATAGATAGATAGATAGATAGATAGATAGATAGATTGATAGAAAGACTGTATGCAATAACCCTGGATGTCTGACAGTTGAAGCAGACTGGTGATGTCATTAAGGCTCTATTATGACACGTACAGCTTGGAACCATAACTACTACAGCCCGGCAGCCATTTATAGCCAGTCTCCATTGGAGATGGAAGTGGGCAGAAATGTACTGGCCTATCTTCCCAAGACGCCACAGCAGCCGGACAAATTGTATGTTCGACAGAATGGCTGTTTTATTCAGCCCATAAGGGTGACTACCCACTACAGGTTTTTTTTTCACTGCGAAATTCGTAGCAGTTTTTTTTTCTGCAGGGGTCTATGGGACTTGTAATGTTAA
The DNA here is from genome assembly GCF_035609145.1 of Eleutherodactylus coqui. Taxonomy (NCBI): domain Eukaryota; kingdom Metazoa; phylum Chordata; class Amphibia; order Anura; family Eleutherodactylidae; genus Eleutherodactylus; species Eleutherodactylus coqui. Next base: position 144,812 of record NW_027101819.1, read on the forward strand.
AATCGAAATCACGCAAAATCGCAATTTACCGCAAAATCGCGATTTTAACATTACAAGTCCCATAGACCCCTGCAGAAAAAAAAAAAAGCTGCGAATTTCGCAGTGAAAAAAAACTGTAGTGAGTAGTCACCCTAAGGGGGAAACGGCGGCCTACAAAATCTGATTGGTCGCTGCTGCCACCATTTATGAAAAGGTCGGCTCAGTTCTTCCATGGATAAGAATAAGGTAGGTACATAGGCAGGCAGGTAGGTTCAGTTTTTGTAGGTTGAGGAATGCTTATGGGCAAGGCCTTATGTCTGAACGCTGGCGCATGAAATGGCACAGAGGCCCGGCCCTGTGCATTCACTGATTATTGCCGTCAGCTGCTGTCTGCTTTCAAGCATGAATCAGGGGCTTGACACTTATCAACTGGCTTTGATTGTGGGTCACGCAGGTTGGTTGCAATGCCCTAGTATAAACGATACCTGGAACACAAGCCAGTCCTCAGGATGCATTCTAACTCAAGAGCACGATCACGTTGTGCCTGACCAATGTTTCCATCTTGGGTAGTAGCACAGTCCTAAGCGATATGGAGTGGAGTTGGCATATGAGCTGGTCTGTGGTTTTGCTTCCAACAGTTTCTACCGCATGCAGATGCTCAGTGGATACAATGTTGCGCGCTGGGGAAAACCCCAGGAATAATCCACAGCAGGCAGGCAAGCAAAGTATAAATAAGGGGGGGATTGGTTAGCTGCCTGCAACTCTTGCTTGTACCCGAATAAGGTTTTGCCTGCAACGCGGCCTTGTACTGCTTGAGGCGACGTGACATTCATGCACAAGGCACAGGTGCTGACAGGTTTCTGCGGGCACCCACAGTGCAGCGTTGCATTCTTGAAACCGTTGCTTGACCCTTTCCCTAAAATCAGGAAGATTCGCTTACACCTCTTATGGCTTATAATAGCCGTCTCCTGGGATAACAATAGCAATACTGAGAAGAATGAAAATAAAACGCATCATAGGCTGAAGAAATTAAACGCTCGGCACGTCTTTTCTTCAGCCTTACATGACTATATATCTATATATGTATACATCCATATATTTGGGAAGAAATCCATAAAAATATATATCGATATATATGTATTTCTATATATTTATATAGATATTTATCTATACACAGAAACAGATAGATAGATAGATAGATAGATTGATAGAAAGACTGTATGCAATAACCCTGGATGTCTGACAGTTGAAGCTGACTGGTGATGTCATTAAGACTCTATTATGACACGTACAGCTTGGAAGCATAAATACTACAGCACGGCAGCCATTTATAGCCAGTCTCCATTGGAGATGGAAGTGGGCAGGAATGTACTGGCCTATCTTCCCAAGACGCCACAGCAGCCGGACAAATTGTATGTTCGACAGAATGGCTGTTTTATTCAGCCCATAAGGGTGACTACCCACTACAGGTTTTTTTTTTTTCACTGCGAAATTCGTAGCAGTTTTTTTTCTGCAGGGGTCTATGGGAATTGTAATGTTAAAATCGAAATCACGCAAATTCGCAATTTACCGCGAAATCGCGATTTTAACATTACAAGTCCCATAGACTCCTGCAGAAAAAAAACCGCTGCGAATTTCGCAGTGAAAAAAAACTGTAGTGGGTAGTCATCCTAAGGGGGAAACGGCGGCCTACAAAATCTGATTGGTCGCTGCTGCCACCATTTATGAAAAGGTCGGCTCAGTTCTTCCATGGATAAGAATAAGGTCGGTACATAGGCAGGCAGGTAGGTTCAGTTTTTGTAGGTTGAGGAATGCTTATGGGCAAGGCCTTATGTCTGAACGCTGGCGCATGAAATGGCAGAGAGGCCCGGCCCTGTGCATTCACTGATTATTGCCGTCAGCTGCTGTCTGCTTTCAAGCATGAATCAGGGGCTTCACACTTATCAACTGGCTTTGATTGTGGGTCACGCAGGTTGGTTGCAATGCCCTAGTATAAACGATACCTGGAACACAAGCCAGTCCTCAGGATGCATTCTAACTCAAGAGTACGATCACGTTGTGCCTGACCAATGTTTCCATCTTGGGTAATAGCACAGTCCTAAGCGATATGGAGTGGAGTTGGCATATGAGCTGGTCTGTGGTTTTGCTTCCAACAGTTTCTACCGCACGCAGATGCTCGGTGGATACAATGTTGCGCGCTGGGGAAAACCCCAGGAATAATCCACAGCAGGCAGGCAAGCAAAGTATAAATAAGGGGGGGATTGGTTAGCTGCCTGCAACTCTTGCTTGTACCCGAATAAGGTTTTGCCTGCAACGCGGCCTTGTACTGCTTGAGGCGACGTGACATTCATGCACAAGGCACAGGTGCTGGCAGGTTTCTGCGGGCACCCACAGTGCAGCGTTGCATTCTTGAAACCGTTGCTTGACCCTTTCCCTAAAATCAGGAAGATTCGCTTACACCTCTTATGGCTTATAATAGCCGTCTCCTGGGATAACAATAGCAATACTGAGAAGAATGAAAATAAAACGCATCATAGGCTGAAGAAATTAAACGCTCGGCACGTCTTTTCTTCAGCCTTACATGACTATATATCTATATATGTATACATCCATATATTTGGGTAGAAATCCATAAAAATATATATCGATATATATTTATATAGATATTTATCTATACACAGAAACAGACAGATAGATAGATAGATAGATAGATAGATAGATAGATTGATAGAAAGACTGTATGCAATAACCCTGGATGTCTGACAGTTGAAGCAGACTGGTGATGTCATTAAGGCTCTATTATGACACGTACAGCTTGGAACCATAACTACTACAGCCCGGCAGCCATTTATAGCCAGTCTCCATTGGAGATGGAAGTGGGCAGAAATGTACTGGCCTATCTTCCCAAGACGCCACAGCAGCCGGACAAATTGTATGTTCGACAGAATGGCTGTTTTATTCAGCCCATAAGGGTGACTACCCACTACAGGTTTTTTTTTCACTGCGAAATTCGTAGCAGTTTTTTTTCTGCAGGGGTCTATGGGACTTGTAATGTTAAAATCGAAATCACGCAAAATCGCAATTTACCGCAAAATCGCGATTTTAACATTACAAGTCCCATAGACCCCTGCAGAAAAAAAAAAAAGCTGCGAATTTCGCAGTGAAAAAAAACTGTAGTGAGTAGTCACCCTAAGGGGGAAACGGCGGCCTACAAAATCTGATTGGTCGCTGCTGCCACCATTTATGAAAAGGTCGGCTCAGTTCTTCCATGGATAAGAATAAGGTAGGTACATAGGCAGGCAGGTAGGTTCAGTTTTTGTAGGTTGAGGAATGCTTATGGGCAAGGCCTTATGTCTGAACGCTGGCGCATGAAATGGCACAGAGGCCCGGCCCTGTGCATTCACTGATTATTGCCGTCAGCTGCTGTCTGCTTTCAAGCATGAATCAGGGGCTTGACACTTATCAACTGGCTTTGATTGTGGGTCACGCAGGTTGGTTGCAATGCCCTAGTATAAACGATACCTGGAACACAAGCCAGTCCTCAGGATGCATTCTAACTCAAGAGCACGATCACGTTGTGCCTGACCAATGTTTCCATCTTGGGTAGTAGCACAGTCCTAAGCGATATGGAGTGGAGTTGGCATATGAGCTGGTCTGTGGTTTTGCTTCCAACAGTTTCTACCGCATGCAGATGCTCAGTGGATACAATGTTGCGCGCTGGGGAAAACCCCAGGAATAATCCACAGCAGGCAGGCAAGCAAAGTATAAATAAGGGGGGGATTGGTTAGCTGCCTGCAACTCTTGCTTGTACCCGAATAAGGTTTTGCCTGCAACGCGGCCTTGTACTGCTTGAGGCGACGTGACATTCATGCACAAGGCACAGGTGCTGACAGGTTTCTGCGGGCACCCACAGTGCAGCGTTGCATTCTTGAAACCGTTGCTTGACCCTTTCCCTAAAATCAGGAAGATTCGCTTACACCTCTTATGGCTTATAATAGCCGTCTCCTGGGATAACAATAGCAATACTGAGAAGAATGAAAATAAAACGCATCATAGGCTGAAGAAATTAAACGCTCGGCACGTCTTTTCTTCAGCCTTACATGACTATATATCTATATATGTATACATCCATATATTTGGGAAGAAATCCATAAAAATATATATCGATATATATGTATTTCTATATATTTATATAGATATTTATCTATACACAGAAACAGATAGATAGATAGATAGATAGATAGATAGATAGATAGATAGATAGATAGATAGATTGATAGAAAGACTGTATGCAATAACCCTGGATGTCTGACAGTTGAAGCAGACTGGTGATGTCATTAAGGCTCTATTATGACACGTACAGCTTGGAACCATAACTACTACAGCCCGGCAGCCATTTATAGCCAGTCTCCATTGGAGATGGAAGTGGGCAGAAATGTACTGGCCTATCTTCCCAAGACGCCACAGCAGCCGGACAAATTGTATGTTCGACAGAATGGCTGTTTTATTCAGCCCATAAGGGTGACTACCCACTACAGGTTTTTTTTTCACTGCGAAATTCGTAGCAGTTTTTTTTTCTGCAGGGGTCTATGGGACTTGTAATGTTAAAATCGAAATCACGCAAAATCGCAATTTACCGCAAAATCGCGATTTTAACATTACAAGTCCCATAGACCCCTGCAGAAAAAAAAAAAAGCTGCGAATTTCGCAGTGAAAAAAAACTGTAGTGAGTAGTCACCCTAAGGGGGAAACGGCGGCCTACAAAATCTGATTGGTCGCTGCTGCCACCATTTATGAAAAGGTCGGCTCAGTTCTTCCATGGATAAGAATAAGGTAGGTACATAGGCAGGCAGGTAGGTTCAGTTTTTGTAGGTTGAGGAATGCTTATGGGCAAGGCCTTATGTCTGAACGCTGGCGCATGAAATGGCACAGAGGCCCGGCCCTGTGCATTCACTGATTATTGCCGTCAGCTGCTGTCTGCTTTCAAGCATGAATCAGGGGCTTGACACTTATCAACTGGCTTTGATTGTGGGTCACGCAGGTTGGTTGCAATGCCCTAGTATAAACGATACCTGGAACACAAGCCAGTCCTCAGGATGCATTCTAACTCAAGAGCACGATCACGTTGTGCCTGACCAATGTTTCCATCTTGGGTAGTAGCACAGTCCTAAGCGATATGGAGTGGAGTTGGCATATGAGCTGGTCTGTGGTTTTGCTTCCAACAGTTTCTACCGCATGCAGATGCTCAGTGGATACAATGTTGCGCGCTGGGGAAAACCCCAGGAATAATCCACAGCAGGCAGGCAAGCAAAGTATAAATAAGGGGGGGATTGGTTAGCTGCCTGCAACTCTTGCTTGTACCCGAATAAGGTTTTGCCTGCAACGCGGCCTTGTACTGCTTGAGGCGACGTGACATTCATGCACAAGGCACAGGTGCTGACAGGTTTCTGCGGGCACCCACAGTGCAGCGTTGCATTCTTGAAACCGTTGCTTGACCCTTTCCCTAAAATCAGGAAGATTCGCTTACACCTCTTATGGCTTATAATAGCCGTCTCCTGGGATAACAATAGCAATACTGAGAAGAATGAAAATAAAACGCATCATAGGCTGAAGAAATTAAACGCTCGGCACGTCTTTTCTTCAGCCTTACATGACTATATATCTATATATGTATACATCCATATATTTGGGAAGAAATCCATAAAAATATATATCGATATATATGTATTTCTATATATTTATATAGATATTTATCTATACACAGAAACAGATAGATAGATAGATAGATAGATAGATAGATAGATAGATAGATAGATAGATTGATAGAAAGACTGTATGCAATAACCCTGGATGTCTGACAGTTGAAGCAGACTGGTGATGTCATTAAGGCTCTATTATGACACGTACAGCTTGGAACCATAACTACTACAGCCCGGCAGCCATTTATAGCCAGTCTCCATTGGAGATGGAAGTGGGCAGAAATGTACTGGCCTATCTTCCCAAGACGCCACAGCAGCCGGACAAATTGTATGTTCGACAGAATGGCTGTTTTATTCAGCCCATAAGGGTGACTACCCACTACAGGTTTTTTTTTCACTGCGAAATTCGTAGCAGTTTTTTTTCTGCAGGGGTCTATGGGACTTGTAATGTTAAAATCGAAATCACGCAAAATCGCAATTTACCGCAAAATCGCGATTTTAACATTACAAGTCCCATAGACCCCTGCAGAAAAAAAAAAAAGCTGCGAATTTCGCAGTGAAAAAAAACTGTAGTGAGTAGTCACCCTAAGGGGGAAACGGCGGCCTACAAAATCTGATTGGTCGCTGCTGCCACCATTTATGAAAAGGTCGGCTCAGTTCTTCCATGGATAAGAATAAGGTAGGTACATAGGCAGGCAGGTAGGTTCAGTTTTTGTAGGTTGAGGAATGCTTATGGGCAAGGCCTTATGTCTGAACGCTGGCGCATGAAATGGCACAGAGGCCCGGCCCTGTGCATTCACTGATTATTGCCGTCAGCTGCTGTCTGCTTTCAAGCATGAATCAGGGGCTTGACACTTATCAACTGGCTTTGATTGTGGGTCACGCAGGTTGGTTGCAATGCCCTAGTATAAACGATACCTGGAACACAAGCCAGTCCTCAGGATGCATTCTAACTCAAGAGCACGATCACGTTGTGCCTGACCAATGTTTCCATCTTGGGTAGTAGCACAGTCCTAAGCGATATGGAGTGGAGTTGGCATATGAGCTGGTCTGTGGTTTTGCTTCCAACAGTTTCTACCGCATGCAGATGCTCAGTGGATACAATGTTGCGCGCTGGGGAAAACCCCAGGAATAATCCACAGCAGGCAGGCAAGCAAAGTATAAATAAGGGGGGGATTGGTTAGCTGCCTGCAACTCTTGCTTGTACCCGAATAAGGTTTTGCCTGCAACGCGGCCTTGTACTGCTTGAGGCGACGTGACATTCATGCACAAGGCACAGGTGCTGACAGGTTTCTGCGGGCACCCACAGTGCAGCGTTGCATTCTTGAAACCGTTGCTTGACCCTTTCCCTAAAATCAGGAAGATTCGCTTACACCTCTTATGGCTTATAATAGCCGTCTCCTGGGATAACAATAGCAATACTGAGAAGAATGAAAATAAAACGCATCATAGGCTGAAGAAATTAAACGCTCGGCACGTCTTTTCTTCAGCCTTACATGACTATATATCTATATATGTATACATCCATATATTTGGGAAGAAATCCATAAAAATATATATCGATATATATGTATTTCTATATATTTATATAGATATTTATCTATACACAGAAACAGATAGATAGATAGATAGATAGATAGATAGATAGATAGATAGATAGATAGATTGATAGAAAGACTGTATGCAATAACCCTGGATGTCTGACAGTTGAAGCAGACTGGTGATGTCATTAAGGCTCTATTATGACACGTACAGCTTGGAACCATAACTACTACAGCCCGGCAGCCATTTATAGCCAGTCTCCATTGGAGATGGAAGTGGGCAGAAATGTACTGGCCTATCTTCCCAAGACGCCACAGCAGCCGGACAAATTGTATGTTCGACAGAATGGCTGTTTTATTCAGCCCATAAGGGTGACTACCCACTACAGGTTTTTTTTTCACTGCGAAATTCGTAGCAGTTTTTTTTCTGCAGGGGTCTATGGGACTTGTAATGTTAAAATCGAAATCACGCAAAATCGCAATTTACCGCAAAATCGCGATTTTAACATTACAAGTCCCATAGACCCCTGCAGAAAAAAAAAAAAGCTGCGAATTTCGCAGTGAAAAAAAACTGTAGTGAGTAGTCACCCTAAGGGGGAAACGGCGGCCTACAAAATCTGATTGGTCGCTGCTGCCACCATTTATGAAAAGGTCGGCTCAGTTCTTCCATGGATAAGAATATCAGTTTTTGTAGGTTGAGGAATGCTTATGGGCAAGGCCTTATGTCTGAACGCTGGCGCATGAAATGGCAGAGAGGCCCGGCCCTGTGCATTCACTGATTATTGCCGTCAGCTGCTGTCTGCTTTCAAGCATGAATCAGGGGCTTCACACTTATCAACTGGCTTTGATTGTGGGTCACGCAGGTTGGTTGCAATGCCCTAGTATAAACGATACCTGGAACACAAGCCAGTCCTCAGGATGCATTCTAACTCAAGAGTACGATCACGTTGTGCCTGACCAATGTTTCCATCTTGGGTAATAGCACAGTCCTAAGCGATATGGAGTGGAGTTGGCATATGAGCTGGTCTGTGGTTTTGCTTCCAACAGTTTCTACCGCACGCAGATGCTCGGTGGATACAATGTTGCGCGCTGGGGAAAACCCCAGGAATAATCCACAGCAGGCAGGCAAGCAAAGTATAAATAAGGGGGGGATTGGTTAGCTGCCTGCAACTCTTGCTTGTACCCGAATAAGGTTTTGCCTGCAACGCGGCCTTGTACTGCTTGAGGCGACGTGACATTCATGCACAAGGCACAGGTGCTGGCAGGTTTCTGCGGGCACCCACAGTGCAGCGTTGCATTCTTGAAACCGTTGCTTGACCCTTTCCCTAAAATCAGGAAGATTCGCTTACACCTCTTATGGCTTATAATAGCCGTCTCCTGGGATAACAATAGCAATACTGAGAAGAATGAAAATAAAACGCATCATAGGCTGAAGAAATTAAACGCTCGGCACGTCTTTTCTTCAGCCTTACATGACTATATATCTATATATGTATACATCCATATATTTGGGTAGAAATCCATAAAAATATATATCGATATATATTTATATAGATATTTATCTATACACAGAAACAGACAGATAGATAGATAGATAGATAGATAGATAGATAGATTGATAGAAAGACTGTATGCAATAACCCTGGATGTCTGACAGTTGAAGCAGACTGGTGATGTCATTAAGGCTCTATTATGACACGTACAGCTTGGAACCATAACTACTACAGCCCGGCAGCCATTTATAGCCAGTCTCCATTGGAGATGGAAGTGGGCAGAAATGTACTGGCCTATCTTCCCAAGACGCCACAGCAGCCGGACAAATTGTATGTTCGACAGAATGGCTGTTTTATTCAGCCCATAAGGGTGACTACCCACTACAGGTTTTTTTTTCACTGCGAAATTCGTAGCAGTTTTTTTTCTGCAGGGGTCTATGGGACTTGTAATGTTAAAATCGAAATCACGCAAAATCGCAATTTACCGCAAAATCGCGATTTTAACATTACAAGTCCCATAGACCCCTGCAGAAAAAAAAAAAAGCTGCGAATTTCGCAGTGAAAAAAAACTGTAGTGAGTAGTCACCCTAAGGGGGAAACGGCGGCCTACAAAATCTGATTGGTCGCTGCTGCCACCATTTATGAAAAGGTCGGCTCAGTTCTTCCATGGATAAGAATAAGGTAGGTACATAGGCAGGCAGGTAGGTTCAGTTTTTGTAGGTTGAGGAATGCTTATGGGCAAGGCCTTATGTCTGAACGCTGGCGCATGAAATGGCACAGAGGCCCGGCCCTGTGCATTCACTGATTATTGCCGTCAGCTGCTGTCTGCTTTCAAGCATGAATCAGGGGCTTGACACTTATCAACTGGCTTTGATTGTGGGTCACGCAGGTTGGTTGCAATGCCCTAGTATAAACGATACCTGGAACACAAGCCAGTCCTCAGGATGCATTCTAACTCAAGAGCACGATCACGTTGTGCCTGACCAATGTTTCCATCTTGGGTAGTAGCACAGTCCTAAGCGATATGGAGTGGAGTTGGCATATGAGCTGGTCTGTGGTTTTGCTTCCAACAGTTTCTACCGCATGCAGATGCTCAGTGGATACAATGTTGCGCGCTGGGGAAAACCCCAGGAATAATCCACAGCAGGCAGGCAAGCAAAGTATAAATAAGGGGGGGATTGGTTAGCTGCCTGCAACTCTTGCTTGTACCCGAATAAGGTTTTGCCTGCAACGCGGCCTTGTACTGCTTGAGGCGACGTGACATTCATGCACAAGGCACAGGTGCTGACAGGTTTCTGCGGGCACCCACAGTGCAGCGTTGCATTCTTGAAACCGTTGCTTGACCCTTTCCCTAAAATCAGGAAGATTCGCTTACACCTCTTATGGCTTATAATAGCCGTCTCCTGGGATAACAATAGCAATACTGAGAAGAATGAAAATAAAACGCATCATAGGCTGAAGAAATTAAACGCTCGGCACGTCTTTTCTTCAGCCTTACATGACTATATATCTATATATGTATACATCCATATATTTGGGAAGAAATCCATAAAAATATATATCGATATATATGTATTTCTATATATTTATATAGATATTTATCTATACACAGAAACAGATAGATAGATAGATAGATAGATAGATAGATAGATAGATAGATTGATAGAAAGACTGTATGCAATAACCCTGGATGTCTGACAGTTGAAGCAGACTGGTGATGTCATTAAGGCTCTATTATGACACGTACAGCTTGGAACCATAACTACTACAGCCCGGCAGCCATTTATAGCCAGTCTCCATTGGAGATGGAAGTGGGCAGAAATGTACTGGCCTATCTTCCCAAGACGCCACAGCAGCCGGACAAATTGTATGTTCGACAGAATGGCTGTTTTATTCAGCCCATAAGGGTGACTACCCACTACAGGTTTTTTTTTCACTGCGAAATTCGTAGCAGTTTTTTTTCTGCAGGGGTCTATGGGACTTGTAATGTTAAAATCGAAATCACGCAAAATCGCAATTTACCGCAAAATCGCGATTTTAACATTACAAGTCCCATAGACCCCTGCAGAAAAAAAAAAAAGCTGCGAATTTCGCAGTGAAAAAAAACTGTAGTGAGTAGTCACCCTAAGGGGGAAACGGCGGCCTACAAAATCTGATTGGTCGCTGCTGCCACCATTTATGAAAAGGTCGGCTCAGTTCTTCCATGGATAAGAATAAGGTAGGTACATAGGCAGGCAGGTAGGTTCAGTTTTTGTAGGTTGAGGAATGCTTATGGGCAAGGCCTTATGTCTGAACGCTGGCGCATGAAATGGCACAGAGGCCCGGCCCTGTGCATTCACTGATTATTGCCGTCAGCTGCTGTCTGCTTTCAAGCATGAATCAGGGGCTTGACACTTATCAACTGGCTTTGATTGTGGGTCACGCAGGTTGGTTGCAATGCCCTAGTATAAACGATACCTGGAACACAAGCCAGTCCTCAGGATGCATTCTAACTCAAGAGCACGATCACGTTGTGCCTGACCAATGTTTCCATCTTGGGTAGTAGCACAGTCCTAAGCGATATGGAGTGGAGTTGGCATATGAGCTGGTCTGTGGTTTTGCTTCCAACAGTTTCTACCGCATGCAGATGCTCAGTGGATACAATGTTGCGCGCTGGGGAAAACCCCAGGAATAATCCACAGCAGGCAGGCAAGCAAAGTATAAATAAGGGGGGGATTGGTTAGCTGCCTGCAACTCTTGCTTGTACCCGAATAAGGTTTTGCCTGCAACGCGGCCTTGTACTGCTTGAGGCGACGTGACATTCATGCACAAGGCACAGGTGCTGACAGGTTTCTGCGGGCACCCACAGTGCAGCGTTGCATTCTTGAAACCGTTGCTTGACCCTTTCCCTAAAATCAGGAAGATTCGCTTACACCTCTTATGGCTTATAATAGCCGTCTCCTGGGATAACAATAGCAATACTGAGAAGAATGAAAATAAAACGCATCATAGGCTGAAGAAATTAAACGCTCGGCACGTCTTTTCTTCAGCCTTACATGACTATATATCTATATATGTATACATCCATATATTTGGGAAGAAATCCATAAAAATATATATCGATATATATGTATTTCTATATATTTATATAGATATTTATCTATACACAGAAACAGATAGATAGATAGATAGATAGATAGATAGATAGATAGATAGATAGATAGATAGATAGATAGATAGATTGATAGAAAGACTGTATGCAATAACCCTGGATGTCTGACAGTTGAAGCAGACTGGTGATGTCATTAAGGCTCTATTATGACACGTACAGCTTGGAACCATAACTACTACAGCCCGGCAGCCATTTATAGCCAGTCTCCATTGGAGATGGAAGTGGGCAGAAATGTACTGGCCTATCTTCCCAAGACGCCACAGCAGCCGGACAAATTGTATGTTCGACAGAATGGCTGTTTTATTCAGCCCATAAGGGTGACTACCCACTACAGGTTTTTTTTTCACTGCGAAATTCGTAGCAGTTTTTTTTCTGCAGGGGTCTATGGGACTTGTAATGTTAAAATCGAAATCACGCAAAATCGCAATTTACCGCAAAATCGCGATTTTAACATTACAAGTCCCATAGACCCCTGCAGAAAAAAAAAAAAGCTGCGAATTTCGCAGTGAAAAAAAACTGTAGTGAGTAGAGTAGTCACCCTAAGGGGGAAACGGCGGCCTACAAAATCTGATTGGTCGCTGCTGCCACCATTTATGAAAAGGTCGGCTCAGTTCTTCCATGGATAAGAATAAGGTAGGTACATAGGCAGGCAGGTAGGTTCAGTTTTTGTAGGTTGAGGAATGCTTATGGGCAAGGCCTTATGTCTGAACGCTGGCGCATGAAATGGCACAGAGGCCCGGCCCTGTGCATTCACTGATTATTGCCGTCAGCTGCTGTCTGCTTTCAAGCATGAATCAGGGGCTTGACACTTATCAACTGGCTTTGATTGTGGGTCACGCAGGTTGGTTGCAATGCCCTAGTATAAACGATACCTGGAACACAAGCCAGTCCTCAGGATGCATTCTAACTCAAGAGCACGATCACGTTGTGCCTGACCAATGTTTCCATCTTGGGTAGTAGCACAGTCCTAAGCGATATGGAGTGGAGTTGGCATATGAGCTGGTCTGTGGTTTTGCTTCCAACAGTTTCTACCGCATGCAGATGCTCAGTGGATACAATGTTGCGCGCTGGGGAAAACCCCAGGAATAATCCACAGCAGGCAGGCAAGCAAAGTATAAATAAGGGGGGGATTGGTTAGCTGCCTGCAACTCTTGCTTGTACCCGAATAAGGTTTTGCCTGCAACGCGGCCTTGTACTGCTTGAGGCGACGTGACATTCATGCACAAGGCACAGGTGCTGACAGGTTTCTGCGGGCACCCACAGTGCAGCGTTGCATTCTTGAAACCGTTGCTTGACCCTTTCCCTAAAATCAGGAAGATTCGCTTACACCTCTTATGGCTTATAATAGCCGTCTCCTGGGATAACAATAGCAATACTGAGAAGAATGAAAATAAAACGCATCATAGGCTGAAGAAATTAAACGCTCGGCACGTCTTTTCTTCAGCCTTACATGACTATATATCTATATATGTATACATCCATATATTTGGGAAGAAATCCATAAAAATATATATCGATATATATGTATTTCTATATATTTATATAGATATTTATCTATACACAGAAACAGATAGATAGATAGATAGATAGATAGATAGATAGATAGATAGATAGATAGATAGATAGATTGATAGAAAGACTGTATGCAATAACCCTGGATGTCTGACAGTTGAAGCAGACTGGTGATGTCATTAAGGCTCTATTATGACACGTACAGCTTGGAACCATAACTACTACAGCCCGGCAGCCATTTATAGCCAGTCTCCATTGGAGATGGAAGTGGGCAGAAATGTACTGGCCTATCTTCCCAAGACGCCACAGCAGCCGGACAAATTGTATGTTCGACAGAATGGCTGTTTTATTCAGCCCATAAGGGTGACTACCCACTACAGGTTTTTTTTTCACTGCGAAATTCGTAGCAGTTTTTTTTTCTGCAGGGGTCTATGGGACTTGTAATGTTAAAATCGAAATCACGCAAAATCGCAATTTACCGCAAAATCGCGATTTTAACATTACAAGTCCCATAGACCCCTGCAGAAAAAAAAAAAAGCTGCGAATTTCGCAGTGAAAAAAAACTGTAGTGAGTAGTCACCCTAAGGGGGAAACGGCGGCCTACAAAATCTGATTGGTCGCTGCTGCCACCATTTATGAAAAGGTCGGCTCAGTTCTTCCATGGATAAGAATAAGGTAGGTACATAGGCAGGCAGGTAGGTTCAGTTTTTGTAGGTTGAGGAATGCTTATGGGCAAGGATGTCTGAACGCTGGCGCATGAAATGGCACAGAGGCCCGGCCCTGTGCATTCACTGATTATTGCCGTCAGCTGCTGTCTGCTTTCAAGCATGAATCAGGGGCTTGACACTTATCAACTGGCTTTGATTGTGGGTCACGCAGGTTGGTTGCAATGCCCTAGTATAAACGATACCTGGAACACAAGCCAGTCCTCAGGATGCATTCTAACTCAAGAGCACGATCACGTTGTGCCTGACCAATGTTTCCATCTTGGGTAGTAGCACAGTCCTAAGCGATATGGAGTGGAGTTGGCATATGAGCTGGTCTGTGGTTTTGCTTCCAACAGTTTCTACCGCATGCAGATGCTCAGTGGATACAATGTTGCGCGCTGGGGAAAACCCCAGGAATAATCCACAGCAGGCAGGCAAGCAAAGTATAAATAAGGGGGGGATTGGTTAGCTGCCTGCAACTCTTGCTTGTACCCGAATAAGGTTTTGCCTGCAACGCGGCCTTGTACTGCTTGAGGCGACGTGACATTCATGCACAAGGCACAGGTGCTGACAGGTTTCTGCGGGCACCCACAGTGCAGCGTTGCATTCTTGAAACCGTTGCTTGACCCTTTCCCTAAAATCAGGAAGATTCGCTTACACCTCTTATGGCTTATAATAGCCGTCTCCTGGGATAACAATAGCAATACTGAGAAGAATGAAAATAAAACGCATCATAGGCTGAAGAAATTAAACGCTCGGCACGTCTTTTCTTCAGCCTTACATGACTATATATCTATATATGTATACATCCATATATTTGGGAAGAAATCCATAAAAATATATATCGATATATATGTATTTCTATATATTTATATAGATATTTATCTATACACAGAAACAGATAGATAGATAGATAGATAGATAGATAGATAGATAGATAGATAGATAGATAGATAGATAGATTGATAGAAAGACTGTATGCAATAACCCTGGATGTCTGACAGTTGAAGCAGACTGGTGATGTCATTAAGGCTCTATTATGACACGTACAGCTTGGAACCATAACTACTACAGCCCGGCAGCCATTTATAGCCAGTCTCCATTGGAGATGGAAGTGGGCAGAAATGTACTGGCCTATCTTCCCAAGACGCCACAGCAGCCGGACAAATTGTATGTTCGACAGAATGGCTGTTTTATTCAGCCCATAAGGGTGACTACCCACTACAGGTTTTTTTTTCACTGCGAAATTCGTAGCAGTTTTTTTTCTGCAGGGGTCTATGGGACTTGTAATGTTAAAATCGAAATCACGCAAAATCGCAATTTACCGCAAAATCGCGATTTTAACATTACAAGTCCCATAGACCCCTGCAGAAAAAAAAAAAAGCTGCGAATTTCGCAGTGAAAAAAAACTGTAGTGAGTAGTCACCCTAAGGGGGAAACGGCGGCCTACAAAATCTGATTGGTCGCTGCTGCCACCATTTATGAAAAGGTCGGCTCAGTTCTTCCATGGATAAGAATAAGGTAGGTACATAGGCAGGCAGGTAGGTTCAGTTTTTGTAGGTTGAGGAATGCTTATGGGCAAGGCCTTATGTCTGAACGCTGGCGCATGAAATGGCACAGAGGCCCGGCCCTGTGCATTCACTGATTATTGCCGTCAGCTGCTGTCTGCTTTCAAGCATGAATCAGGGGCTTGACACTTATCAACTGGCTTTGATTGTGGGTCACGCAGGTTGGTTGCAATGCCCTAGTATAAACGATACCTGGAACACAAGCCAGTCCTCAGGATGCATTCTAACTCAAGAGCACGATCACGTTGTGCCTGACCAATGTTTCCATCTTGGGTAGTAGCACAGTCCTAAGCGATATGGAGTGGAGTTGGCATATGAGCTGGTCTGTGGTTTTGCTTCCAACAGTTTCTACCGCATGCAGATGCTCAGTGGATACAATGTTGCGCGCTGGGGAAAACCCCAGGAATAATCCACAGCAGGCAGGCAAGCAAAGTATAAATAAGGGGGGGATTGGTTAGCTGCCTGCAACTCTTGCTTGTACCCGAATAAGGTTTTGCCTGCAACGCGGCCTTGTACTGCTTGAGGCGACGTGACATTCATGCACAAGGCACAGGTGCTGACAGGTTTCTGCGGGCACCCACAGTGCAGCGTTGCATTCTTGAAACCGTTGCTTGACCCTTTCCCTAAAATCAGGAAGATTCGCTTACACCTCTTATGGCTTATAATAGCCGTCTCCTGGGATAACAATAGCAATACTGAGAAGAATGAAAATAAAACGCATCATAGGCTGAAGAAATTAAACGCTCGGCACGTCTTTTCTTCAGCCTTACATGACTATATATCTATATATGTATACATCCATATATTTGGGAAGAAATCCATAAAAATATATATCGATATATATGTATTTCTATATATTTATATAGATATTTATCTATACACAGAAACAGATAGATAGATAGATAGATAGATAGATAGATAGATAGATAGATAGATAGATAGATAGATTGATAGAAAGACTGTATGCAATAACCCTGGATGTCTGACAGTTGAAGCAGACTGGTGATGTCATTAAGGCTCTATTATGACACGTACAGCTTGGAACCATAACTACTACAGCCCGGCAGCCATTTATAGCCAGTCTCCATTGGAGATGGAAGTGGGCAGAAATGTACTGGCCTATCTTCCCAAGACGCCACAGCAGCCGGACAAATTGTATGTTCGACAGAATGGCTGTTTTATTCAGCCCATAAGGGTGACTACCCACTACAGGTTTTTTTTTCACTGCGAAATTCGTAGCAGTTTTTTTTTCTGCAGGGGTCTATGGGACTTGTAATGTTAAAATCGAAATCACGCAAAATCGCAATTTACCGCAAAATCGCGATTTTAACATTACAAGTCCCATAGACCCCTGCAGAAAAAAAAAAAAGCTGCGAATTTCGCAGTGAAAAAAAACTGTAGTGAGTAGTCACCCTAAGGGGGAAACGGCGGCCTACAAAATCTGATTGGTCGCTGCTGCCACCATTTATGAAAAGGTCGGCTCAGTTCTTCCATGGATAAGAATAAGGTAGGTACATAGGCAGGCAGGTAGGTTCAGTTTTTGTAGGTTGAGGAATGCTTATGGGCAAGGCCTTATGTCTGAACGCTGGCGCATGAAATGGCACAGAGGCCCGGCCCTGTGCATTCACTGATTATTGCCGTCAGCTGCTGTCTGCTTTCAAGCATGAATCAGGGGCTTGACACTTATCAACTGGCTTTGATTGTGGGTCACGCAGGTTGGTTGCAATGCCCTAGTATAAACGATACCTGGAACACAAGCCAGTCCTCAGGATGCATTCTAACTCAAGAGCACGATCACGTTGTGCCTGACCAATGTTTCCATCTTGGGTAGTAGCACAGTCCTAAGCGATATGGAGTGGAGTTGGCATATGAGCTGGTCTGTGGTTTTGCTTCCAACAGTTTCTACCGCATGCAGATGCTCAGTGGATACAATGTTGCGCGCTGGGGAAAACCCCAGGAATAATCCACAGCAGGCAGGCAAGCAAAGTATAAATAAGGGGGGGATTGGTTAGCTGCCTGCAACTCTTGCTTGTACCCGAATAAGGTTTTGCCTGCAACGCGGCCTTGTACTGCTTGAGGCGACGTGACATTCATGCACAAGGCACAGGTGCTGACAGGTTTCTGCGGGCACCCACAGTGCAGCGTTGCATTCTTGAAACCGTTGCTTGACCCTTTCCCTAAAATCAGGAAGATTCGCTTACACCTCTTATGGCTTATAATAGCCGTCTCCTGGGATAACAATAGCAATACTGAGAAGAATGAAAATAAAACGCATCATAGGCTGAAGAAATTAAACGCTCGGCACGTCTTTTCTTCAGCCTTACATGACTATATATCTATATATGTATACATCCATATATTTGGGAAGAAATCCATAAAAATATATATCGATATATATGTATTTCTATATATTTATATAGATATTTATCTATACACAGAAACAGATAGATAGATAGATAGATAGATAGATAGATAGATAGATAGATAGATAGATTGATAGAAAGACTGTATGCAATAACCCTGGATGTCTGACAGTTGAAGCAGACTGGTGATGTCATTAAGGCTCTATTATGACACGTACAGCTTGGAACCATAACTACTACAGCCCGGCAGCCATTTATAGCCAGTCTCCATTGGAGATGGAAGTGGGCAGAAATGTACTGGCCTATCTTCCCAAGACGCCACAGCAGCCGGACAAATTGTATGTTCGACAGAATGGCTGTTTTATTCAGCCCATAAGGGTGACTACCCACTACAGGTTTTTTTTTCACTGCGAAATTCGTAGCAGTTTTTTTTCTGCAGGGGTCTATGGGACTTGTAATGTTAAAATCGAAATCACGCAAAATCGCAATTTACCGCAAAATCGCGATTTTAACATTACAAGTCCCATAGACCCCTGCAGAAAAAAAAAAAAGCTGCGAATTTCGCAGTGAAAAAAAACTGTAGTGAGTAGTCACCCTAAGGGGGAAACGGCGGCCTACAAAATCTGATTGGTCGCTGCTGCCACCATTTATGAAAAGGTCGGCTCAGTTCTTCCATGGATAAGAATAAGGTAGGTACATAGGCAGGCAGGTAGGTTCAGTTTTTGTAGGTTGAGGAATGCTTATGGGCAAGGCCTTATGTCTGAACGCTGGCGCATGAAATGGCACAGAGGCCCGGCCCTGTGCATTCACTGATTATTGCCGTCAGCTGCTGTCTGCTTTCAAGCATGAATCAGGGGCTTGACACTTATCAACTGGCTTTGATTGTGGGTCACGCAGGTTGGTTGCAATGCCCTAGTATAAACGATACCTGGAACACAAGCCAGTCCTCAGGATGCATTCTAACTCAAGAGCACGATCACGTTGTGCCTGACCAATGTTTCCATCTTGGGTAGTAGCACAGTCCTAAGCGATATGGAGTGGAGTTGGCATATGAGCTGGTCTGTGGTTTTGCTTCCAACAGTTTCTACCGCATGCAGATGCTCAGTGGATACAATGTTGCGCGCTGGGGAAAACCCCAGGAATAATCCACAGCAGGCAGGCAAGCAAAGTATAAATAAGGGGGGGATTGGTTAGCTGCCTGCAACTCTTGCTTGTACCCGAATAAGGTTTTGCCTGCAACGCGGCCTTGTACTGCTTGAGGCGACGTGACATTCATGCACAAGGCACAGGTGCTGACAGGTTTCTGCGGGCACCCACAGTGCAGCGTTGCATTCTTGAAACCGTTGCTTGACCCTTTCCCTAAAATCAGGAAGATTCGCTTACACCTCTTATGGCTTATAATAGCCGTCTCCTGGGATAACAATAGCAATACTGAGAAGAATGAAAATAAAACGCATCATAGGCTGAAGAAATTAAACGCTCGGCACGTCTTTTCTTCAGCCTTACATGACTATATATCTATATATGTATACATCCATATATTTGGGAAGAAATCCATAAAAATATATATCGATATATATGTATTTCTATATATTTATATAGATATTTATCTATACACAGAAACAGATAGATAGATAGATAGATAGATAGATAGATAGATAGATAGATAGATAGATAGATGATGATAGAAAGACTGTATGCAATAACCCTGGATGTCTGACAGTTGAAGCAGACTGGTGATGTCATTAAGGCTCTATTATGACACGTACA